>NW_024061470.1:30000-62500 GCF_016432855.1 Salvelinus namaycush
GTCTGTTTAGAGCCAAATAGCATTGAAGTTTACTTTGATTTTTTGTGGTGTCTTTCCAATAGGTTATATATTTTTATTTTTGTTTTGTGATGATTTGGTTGGGCCAGATTTTCTGAGGGCTGTCCCGAGGCTCTATGGGGTTGGTTTGGGTTGGTGAACTGAGCCTCAGAACCAGCTGGCTGAGGGGACTCTTCTCTGGTTTCATCTCTTGACATTGTAGAGCTGTGTGATGGAATGTTTTAGGGTCACTTGTTTTTAGATGGTTGTAAAATTTGATGGCTCTTTTTTCTATTCGAATGAGGAGGGGGTATTGGCCCAATTCTGCCCTACATGCGTTATTTGGAGTTTTTCTTTGTACTTGCAATACAGTCTTGCAAAACTCTGCATGCAATATTTCAGATGGATGTTTGTCCCATTTAGTAAATTCATTATTAGAGAGTGGACCCCATACTTCACTGCCATATAGAGCAATTGGTTCTATAACTGATTGAAAAATTTTGAGCCAGATTCTAATTGGAATTTCAATTTTGATGTTCCTTTTAATGGCATAGAATGCTCTTCTTGCTTTGTCTCTCAGCTCATTCACAGCCATGTGAAAGCTACCTGTGTTGCTGATATTTAGTCCTAGATATGTGTAGTTTTTGGTGTGTTCTAATAGAACTGTGTCCAAATAGAATTTATATTTGTCATCCTTATTTCCCGACCTTTTTTGGAATATCATTATATTTGTTTTTTTTAGGTTAACGGTCAGAGCCCAGGTCTGACAGAACCTGTGAAGACGATCTAGGTGCTGCTGTAACCCCTCTTTAGTGGGAGACAGCAGCACCAGGTCATCTGCGTACAGCAGACACTTGATTTCAGTGTTGTGTAGGGTGATACCAGGTGCTGCCGATTCTTCTAATGTTTTTGCCAATTCATTAATGTAGATGTTAAATAATGTTGGACTTATTGGGCAGCCCTGTTTCACTCCACGCCCCTGAGAGAAGAAGTCTGTTTGCTTGTTGCCAATTTTAACCGCACATTTGTTTTTAGTGTACATTGATTTAATAAAATCATATGTTTTCCCTCCAATACCACTTTCTATCAGTTTATAAAAAAGACCTTCGTGCCAAATTGAATCAAATGCTTTCTTGAAATCTACAAAACACGAGTAGATTTTGCCTTTGTTTTGGTTAACTTGTTTATCAATTAGAGTGTGGAGGGTGTAAATGTGGTCTGTTGTACGATAATTTTTTAGAAATCCAATCTGGCTTCTGCTCAGGACGTTGTGTTCGTCAAGGAAATGATGTAGTCTGCTATTTATAATACTGCAGAGAATTTTCCCCAAGTTGCTGTTAACGCAAATTCCTCTGTAATTATTTGGGTCAAATTTGTCTCCATTTTTATAGATTGGTGTGATCAATCCCTGGTTCCAAATATCGGGGAAAATACCTGCAGTGAGGATAATGTTGAACAGTTTGAGTATAGCCAATTTGAATTTGTGGTCTGTATATTTGATCATTTCATTTAAAATACCATCAGCACCACAGGCCTTTTTGGGTTGGAGATTGCATAGTTTTTCCAATAATTCTTCTTCTGTAATTGGGGTATCTACAGGATTCTGATAGTCTTTGACTGCTAATTCAAGGATTTGTAATTTTTCTTGTATATCTTTTTGTTCTGGGCTCTTTGTTATATTGCTGTAGAGGTTTGCAAAGTGATTTCTCCACATATCCCCATTTTGGATAGCCAATTCCTCATGATGAGGTTTGTTTAATTTATTCCAATTCTCCCAGAAGTGGTTTGATTCTATGGATTCCTCAATTCCAACCAGCTGATTTCTAATGTGCTGTTCCTTTTTTGTTCTTAGGGTGCGTTTGTATTGCTTCAGTGTTTCCCCATATTGAAGGCGTATATTTTTGTTGTCTGGTTCTCTGTGTTTTTGATTAGATATATTTCTCAATGACTTTCTTAGATTTTTGCAATCATTATCAAACCATTTTTCATTATCTGTTATTTTTGGTTTGCTCTTATGCTTCTTTAGATTAGCCAAGGAGGCTAATTTGTCAAATATAAAGTTTATGTTCCTAACGGCCAAATTTACACCTTCATTGCTGAAGGAGAATGTTAAGGCTAAAAAGTTGTCCAGGAGAGATTGTATTTTTTGGCTACTAATTGCTTTTTGGTAGATGTCTGTACTGTTTGCACTCCATCTATAGGCTTGTTTAGTACCATGTAATTTATTGGGCCGTGATGCTTCATGGTTGGGTTCTGCTCTTCTCAGATACACTGTGATTTTACTGTGGTCTGACAGAGGTGTTAGTGGGCTGACTGTGAAGGCTCTGAGAGACTCTGGGTTTAGGTCGGTGAGGAAGTAGTCTACAGTGCTGCTGCCAAGGGATGAGCTGTAGGTGTACCTACCAAAAGAGTCTCCTCTCAGCCTGCCATTGACTATGTACAGACCCAGTGTTCGACAGAGCCTCAGGAGCTGTACTCCGTTTTTGTTTTTCACTTTGTCATAGTTGTTTCTGTGGGGGTATGTGGGGAGGGAAAGGTTATTGCTTCCTGGTAGGTGTTTATCCCCATGACTGTTAATAGTCTCTCTCTCTCTCTCTCTCTCTCTCTCTCTCTCTCTCTCTCTCTCTCTCTCTCTCTCTCTCTCTCTCTCTCTCTCTCTCTCTCTCTCCCCTCTCTCTCTCTCTCTCTCTCTCTCTCCCCTCTCTCTCTCTCCCCTCTCTCTCTCTCCCCTCTCTCTCTCTCTCTCTCTCTCTGCGTGTGTGTGCGCGCCTTGGTCCCGTTCTTACGACAACCGTGACAGAATATCCCACCAAACAAGGACCAAGCAGCGTGCTACGATGGGAAAAATAAGTTGGACCTGGGAAGAAATCATGGAAGGACAGGAGACCCTTCCTTGGCAGGAGTCGCACAGGACGCAAGAAGGACGGCGACGACGTCGGGGACCACGGCCACAGAAACCACAATATTTTTTGGGGGGTGGGGGCACATGGAGCTGGCGGCTGAGCAGAGGGAAGAGCCAGAGACCATCTGGGAGGAGATAGAGAGGTGGTCGGTCGATCCAAGGAGAGTACCAGAGCCCGCCTGGGAGTCGATGGAACAATGCGAGGAGGGATAACGGAGAATGGAGTTGGCTAGGAGTATGCAGCAACGCAGGCGTTTGGAGGAGCGTGTCATCAGTCCGGTGAAACACGGGCCGGCTCCACGCATCTGGCCTCCAGTGCGCCTCACCAGTCCGGTATGTCCTGTGTCTCCTCCTCGCACTCGCCCTGAAGTGCCAGAGACAGTCAGGGAGGCATTGGGGAAGTTAGGAGAGAGAGAGATGAGAGAGATGTTGTTCTGCTCAACATCCTACCAGGGGATCCGGTTAGCAGTCTGGTGCAACTTGGGCCACCCTTCTGGTCTCCAGTACGCCTCCCCAGTCCGGTACGTCCTGTGTCTCCTCCTCGCACTCGCCCTGAAGTGCGTGTCACCAGTCCGGTGCGTCCTGTGCCTGCTCCACGCACTCGACCTCCAGTGCGCATTCACAGTCCAGAACCTCCTGCGACGGTCCACAGTCTGGAACCTCCTGCGACGGTCCATAGTCCGGAACCTCCTGCGACGGTCCATAGTCCGGAACCTCCTGCGACGGTCAACGGTCCGGAACCTCCAGCGAGGGTCGACGGTCAGGAGCTTCCAGGCAAGGCGTCCAGTCCAGCTCCAGAGCAGGAGCCTTCCTCTGCGCCGGTGGTCTGTCCAGGCACAGTGTCCAGTCCAGCTCCAAGGCCGGAGCCTTCCTCTGCACCGGTGCCCAGTTCAGGCACGGCGTCCAGTCCAGCTCCATGGCCGGAGCCTTCCTCTGCACCGGTGCCCAGTTCAGGCACGGCGTCCAGTCCAGCTCCATGGCCGGAGCCTTCCTCTGCACCGGTGCCCAGTTCAGGCACGGCGTCCAGTCCAGCTCCATGGCCGGAGCCTTCCCCTGCGCCGGTGCCCAGTCCAAGCACGGCGTCCAGTTCCGCTCCATGGCAGGAGCCTTCCTCTGCGCCGGTGCTCAGTCCAGGCACGGCGTCCAGTCCCGCTCCCTGGCAGGAGCCTCCCTCTGCGCCGGTGCCCAGGCACGGCGTCCAGTCCCGCTCCAAGGCCGGAGCCTTCCTCTGTGCCGGTGCTCAGTCCAGGCACGGCGTCCAGTCCCGCTCCAAGGCCGGAGCCTTCCTCTGCGCCGGTTCCCAGTCCAGGCACGGCGTCCAGTCCGGCTCCATGGCCGGAGCCTTCCCCTGCGCCGGTGCCCAGTCAAAGCACGGCGTCCAGTTCCACTCCATGGCAGGAGCCCTCCTCTGCGCCGATGCCCAGTCAAAGCACGGCGTCCAGTTCCGCTCCAAGGCCGGAGCCTTCCTCTGCGCCGGTGCCCAGTCAAAGCACGGCGTCCAGTTCCGCTCCATGGCAGGAGCCCTCCTCTGCGCCGGTGCCCAGTCCAGACACGACATCCAGTCCCGCTCCATGGCAGGAGCCTCCCTCTGCACCGGTGCCCAGTCCAGGCACGGCGTCCAGTCCCGCTCCAAGGCCGGAGCCTTCCTCTACGCCGGTGCCCAGTCCAGGCACGGCGTCCAGTAGAGCTCCCTGGCAGGAGCCTCCCTCTGCGCCGTTGCCCAGGCACGGCGTCCAGTCCCGCTCCAAGGTCGGAGCCTTTCTCTGCGCCGGTGCCCAGTCCAGGCACGGCGTCCAGTCCAGCTCCATGGCCGGAGCCCTCCTTTGCGCCGATGCCCAGTCCAGGCACAGCGTTCAGCCCAGCGCGATGGCCAGATCCGGGGTCTGGGCGGGGGCTACGACCTACACCGGAGCCGCCACCGACACTAATCACCCCCCTACCCTCCCCATTTGGTTTCAGGTTTTGCGGCCAGAGTCCGCACCTTCTCTATGGTGTAGTAGGTCAGGGCGTGACTAGGGGGTATTCTAGTTTTTAATTTCTATGTTGTGTTCTAGTTTATATTTTCTATGTTGGTGTTTTTGTATGATTCCCAATAAGAGGCAGCTGGTAATCGTTGTCTCTAATTGGGGATCATATTTAAGTAGCTATTTTTCCCACCTGTGTTTGTGGGATATTGTTTTGTGTTTGTGCATGTGCACCACTTAGTCACGTTTCGTTGATCGTTTATCGATTTATTGTTTTTGCTTTAACTTTAACTTTTGAAATAAATATGTGGAACTCAACATCCGCTGCGCCTTGGTCCCATTCTTACGACAACCGTGACAACCACTTTCCAAACAAGGGAACTCCAAATGTGAACATATGTGAATTTTTGACAGTATCCCCTATCCCCCTATGCATCTGAGTGTATTACAGTGCATTTGGAAAAGTATTCAGACTGCCTGACTTTTCCCACATTTTGTTACGTTACAGCCTTATTCAAAAATGTATTTGCATTTTTTTTGTTTTTTGTTAAATAGTCATCAATCTACACACAATACCCCATAATGACAAAGCAAAAACAGGTTTTTAGACATTTTTGCAAATGTATAAAAAATAAAGCGGAAATATCACATTTACATAAGTATTCAGACCTTTACTCAGTACTTTGTTTAAGCACCTTTGGCAGCGATCACATCCTCTTGTCTTCTTGGGTATGACACAACAAGCTTGGCACACCTGTATTTGGGGAGTTTCTCCCATTCTTTTCTGCAGATCCTCTCAAGCTCTGTCAGGTCAGATGGGGAGCGTCACTACACAGCTATTTTCAGGTCTCTCCAGAGATGTTTGATTGGGTTCAAGTCTGGGCTCTGGCTGGGCCGCTCAAGGACATTCAGAGACTTGTCCCGAAGCCACTCCTGCGTTGTCTTGGCTGTGTGCTCAGGGTTGTTGTCCTGTTGGAAGGTGAACCTTCGCCCCAGTCTGAGGTCCTGAGCACTCTGGAGCAGGTTTTCATCAAGGATCTCTCTGTACTTTGCTCCGTTCATCTTTCCCTCGATCCTGACTAGTCTCCCAGTCCCTGATGCTGAAAAACATCCCTACAGCATGATGCTGCCACCATGCTTCAACGTAGGGATGTTACCAGGTTTCCTCCAGACGTGACACTTGGCATTCAGGCCAAAGAGTTCAATCTTGGTTTCATCAGACCAGAGAATCTTGTTTCTCATGGTCTTAGACTCTTTAGGTGCCTTTTGGCAAACTGCAAGCAGGCTGTCATGTGCCTTTTACTGAGGAGTGGCTTCTGTCTGGCCACTCTACCATAAAGGCCTGAATGGTGGAGTGCTGCAGAGATGGTTGTCCTTCTGGAAGGTTCTCCCATCTTCACAGAGGCACTCTGGAGCTCTGTCAGAGGACCATCGGGTTCTTGGTCACCTCTCTGACCAAGGCCCTTCTCCCCCAATTGCACAGTTTGCCCTGGGGCCAGCTCTAGGAAGAGTCTTGGAGGTTCCTAACTTCTTCCCTTTAATAATGATGGAGGCCACTGTGTTCTTGAAGACCTTCAATGCTGCACACATTTTTTGGTACCCTTACCCAGATCTGTGGGCCGACACAATCTTGTCTCGGAGCTCTACGGACAATTCCTTCGACCTCATGGCTTGGTTTTTGCTCTGACATGCACTGTCAACTGTGGGACCTTATATAGACAGGTGTGTGCCTTTCCAAATCATGTCCAATCAATTAAATTTACCACAGGTGGACTCCAATTAAGTTGTAGAAACATCTCAAGGATAATAAATGGAAAATGTTGAGTCTCATAGCAAAGGGTCTGAATACTTATATAAATAAGATATTTCTGTTTTATTTTATCAATTTTAGAATAAGGCTGTAACGTAACAAAATGTGGAAAAAGGGAAGGGGTCTGAATACTTTCTGAATGCACTGTATGTGCCTGTGTGCTGATTTGAATGTGTTATGATGACTATATGAGTGTGTATTACTGTGTAGTACTGTGTATTACTGTATTCTGTATATCTCCTGCTGTTACTTGTTCCCTCGCTCCGCTGTGTGTGCGAACAGTAAAAAGCATGCTGGGGAATTGGTTACCCAAGATCCTTTCTCTCTGTCTTATGGAAGGAACATGTATTTTGACATGATCTAAGATAACCAATACTACAGTTAGTGCTGCCACGTTATGGTCAATAACACCACATGACTTCTAGATGTTTCTGAGGAGTAGGACAATATCCTGTCCTCTATTTCTCCTCTCTCCTGACCTCCCTCCATCTCATATTGTCCTTCCCTCCTTTTGTCTTTCACACCGTCCCTTCACCCTCCCTTCCTCACTTTTTCCCATCTCTCTCTCTTCTCTCTCTCTTCTCCTCTCTCCTATCTCCTTCTCTCCTGTGCAGTGGGCTAATATGGTTGTATAATCCCAGTGTATTAGGCTGGTTCTACATGTCAGCTAATTCGCCCTCAATAAACTCTAATTGCTGGTTAATTGTATTGTAATGAGATCATGGAGAGATGGACAGCAGCTTATAAACACAAATGTTATGAATTAAGGATTTCCACAACTGGCTAAGAAGTGCCCACATACTCCCTGATATATATTTACCTACACATACAGTATACAATACATCTATATACAGTCATCTTACCTGCTGTATAAACACAGTAACATACCATCCCATTGACATACATTTAGAGTAGACCAACAACTGTAAGCCTTGTAAGGGCCTTCTCAGTGCTCAGCCAGAGGTGAAGAGGGGCCCAGATAAGAGAGGCAGAGCCAGATAAGAGGGTGAAGAGAGGAGAGGACAGGGGATGGAAGGAGAGAGGGAAACAGGGGGCTGAAAGGAATGTGGAAAGGAGGACTGTGTGACTGTGAGGTAGCTAGAGAGGGGGAACATAGAAAATAGATGGGAAAGAGGTAGTGAGAGAGATAGAGAGAGGCCGAAGGAGAAAGGGAGAGAGAAATTGACTTAAACAAAGTGGGAGAGAGGGGGTGGTTATTTCCCCATAGTTCTCATTAAAGGCTGCTAATCCCCCTGCACTTGCCCTGCAGAAAAGAGCCAGAGGGTGAGTGAGAGAGAGAGAGAGAGAGAGAGAGAGAGAGAGAGAGAGAGAGAGAGAGAGAGAGAGAGAGAGAGAGAGAGAGAGAGAGAGAGAGAGAGAGAGAGAGAGAGAGAGAGAGAGAGAGAGAGAGAGATACTATATTCTGCAGAGATAACGAATGTCAGCACAGATACAGGAAGATGGAGAGTAACATGGACAGAGATATAATAGATCAATAGAGTGAGTGAGTGAGTGAGTGAGTGAGTGAGTGAGTGAGTGAGTGAGTGAGTGAGTGAGTGAGTGAGTGAGTGAGTGAGTGAGTGAGTGAGTGAGTGAGTGAGTGAGTGAGTGGGGGTGAAATCCAAAATATTTTAAGAAAGTTGAAGCTCATTTACTGCATTTCTGTACGATTTAAAAACTCTAAATTGCAATTTTGAGAACTGCAAAAACAAGCAAAAGGGACCCAGCCATTATCGCCTGAGTTGTTCTAGCTTCATTCACCTCAGTCCATCTACAAACATATAGCCTATTAGCAATACAGTTAGCCGCATTAACTCATCTACAAACATATAGCCTATTAGCAATACAGTTAGCCGCATTAACTCATCTACAAACATATAGCCTATTAGCAATACTGTTAGCCGCATTAACTCATCTACAAACATATAGCCTATTAGCAATACAGTTAGCCGCATTAACTCATCTACAAACATATAGCCTATTAGCAATACAGTTAGCCGCATTAACTCATCTACAAACATATAGCCTATTAGCAATACAGTTAGCCGCATTAACTCACATTAATTTAGCACCGGGATTAAAAACATACAGAGGGATCTGTTAGCAGAAAAAGTACTTTATTAGCAAAAGGTAAACAGATTTACAGATTTTTTGTTGTAGTAATTTCCTGCAATTCTACACATTTGCCATGACTTATACCATGTTAATATGATATCTGAGTGACTTAAAAAATCAATGGGGTCCCTTTGGAGGTCAGGGCCCCTGGGAATGTCACGAGGGACTAGGCGGGTGAGGAAGGAATCAGGCACAGAGAGTTCCACAGGGAGAAGGTGCACTTTAATGCGGCACAAAACAACAAGCCCAAAACACAGGGATAATAATATGGACCACCCACAACACAGGGATAATAATATGGACCACCCACAACACAGGGATAATAATATGGACCACCCAAAACACAGGGATAATAATATGGACCACCCACAACACAGGGATAATAATATGGACCACCCAAAACACAGGGATAATAATATGGACCACCCAAAACACAGGGATAATAATATGGACCACCCAAAACACAGGGATAATAATATGGACCACCCAAAACACAGGGATAATAATATGGACCACCCAAAACACAGGGATAATAATATGGACCACCCAAAACACAGGGATAATAATATGGACCACCCAAAACACAGGGATAATAATATGGACCACCCAAAACACAGGGATAATAATATGGACCACCCAAAACACAGGGATAATAATATGGACCACCCACAACACAGGGATAATAATATGGACCACCCAAAACACAGGGATAATAATATGGACCACCCACAACACAGGGATAATAATATGGACCACCCAAAACACAGGGATAATAATATGGACCACCCAAAACACAGGGATAATAATATGGTCCACCCAAAACACAGGGATAATAATATGGACCACCCAAAACACAGGGATAATAATATGGACCACCCAAAACACAGGGATAATAATATGGACCACCCAAAACACAGGGATAATAATATGGACCACCCAAAACACAGGGATAATAATATGGACCACCCAAAACACAGGTAGCCAGGTCTAGAACACCAACACCTCTACCTAACGTACACACGTAACACAAATACAATCCCGCACAAAACAAGGGCGGGGACACGTACTATAAATAAGGAAGCCCATCAAGCACATACAACAGGACACAGGTGAAACTAATAAGACACAATCAACAGACAACGAAAAAGGGATCGGTGGCGGCTAGTAGGCCGGTGACGACGACCGCCGAGCACCGCCCGAACAGGCAGGGGAGCCAACTTCGGCGGAAGTCGTGACAGGGAAAGTGCCCTGCGTGCCCGGTTGGTAATTCAACCATGATTACTTTAGATGGCTGGCTTGACTAAGTAGATTCATTTACCAATCTAAAAAATGTTAACAGATAATGACTAATTGAGTGACTGTGAGTGTGGGACATATAGGAAGGAGAACTGCTGATGAACAACCATGTTTTGAAATGTCACCTTGTGTGTTCTACTATTCTAATTCTCAACAGGAAGTTGAGACCACGACTGAGTTCCTCTAATATATATTTTTCAAATTCTGAAAAATTGCAAAGACCCGGACCTCGGTGTCTTCATATGTAGCTACAGCCCTGACTGCAATATGAGTGTAAAAGAGAGAAGTGACAGTCAATATGGACTGTTGTCACTTATTGGCCTGTAAGCTGCCTCAACCTACAGCTAGTTGTTAGTCTATAATACTGAATCAATAACAGTAAGTCAGAACCAGTCAGACTCAGAAGCAGAGATGGTCTTCCTCTCTGTTAGAAGTCTGTAAAGAGTTAGTCTGGAGTGGAGGGCTCATGAGAGAGTTCAATGAGTCATTTCAACCAATCAGTAGGTATATGGACCAATCAGGTTGCTTGTTCAGTGGTCCACCCGTTCCTCTTCTCCCACCTGCTTTGGTGTTGAACAGCATTATGCTGTATTGATAAACGTTCTCCTCCTCCTCAATGATCTCAGAGTACATTTAGCTTCCCTAGCCTGCATTCTGTTTGCGTGTGTGTTTTTTGATGGGACTGAGTGTTAATTCTAGTGTGTGATTGAATGTACATGTTGGTGCAGTATGTCAGCGTGTGTGTAAGAAACAATCTATTGCATGCTGACACACCTACTCATCCTCTCTCTTTTACTCTCCCTTTCAATATCTCTCTTTCTCTCTATATCCCTCCCCCTCTCTCCCTCTCTATATCCCTCCCCCTCTCTCCCTCTCATACATAAACCCTTTCCTCCCCCTGACTCCACCTCTCTCGTTCTCCAACTCACTGTAAAACACACATACACACAGACACGGGCACTCTCTCACTTTATCCCATAGTTCCCCATCTCCAAGGGAACACAGGGATGTCTCTATGGCAACAAGGAGCTTGCTCCACTAATGAACTGGTTGCCATAGTGATTTGGTTGGCTGTGCACAAACCCAGACTGAATAAAAGAGAGGGAGAGAGACATTTTACACCTCTGCACAGTATTCCATGCTCACTCCCCCCCCCCCCCCCCCCCCCCCCCCACACACACACACACACAGAGAGACAGAGAGAGAGAGTGTGTGAGACAGTCAGTGAGGGGGAGATTAGGACAGAAAGAGAGAGTTAAACACTTTAGTGAGATGTATTGAGCCGTGGAGCGTACATCCATGCATGCAGAAGCAGCAAGCGAGAGATCCAGCTGCTCTCCAGAAGGACCAATCACACAGCTGCTTCAAGGTCAGGGGAATGGCCTGCTCTACCTCAGCCTCAGCCCAGACTCACAGCAGAGAGAGAGAGAGAAAGAGAGGAAGACTGTTTGATTCATGATCTACAGAAAGATGTGGATCTGTCCATATAAGGACATTAAGGACCTTCTCTCTCCAATGCTAACTGTGCCTATATGATACAGCACAATCAAACATTCTATTCATCTCACCATACAGGAGCTCACTTGTCAGAGGAGACAGTACAATCAGCCATTCATATCTCCTTACTGTATAAAACCATACACATCACTGGTCCCTGTGGTGGACTCACAATGTCTCTCCCTAGTGGTTCAGCATGGTAATAACAGCAGTACTGCAGCGAGGAGCGGTTCTCCACTTCTGACAGACACACTAATACTGCACCAGGACCCTTCCTTCAGTCTAGACTGTTAAGTTGCTGTTACTTTTCTACTTTATAGTTCAATGCTTTCCTTTTCCTCGCTTTTCTTCTTTAGTGTTTTCATCTAAACCCCAACTACCCCCCCTCTCTCTAAGCACCACCATTGAACCCTCTCTCTCCTTCTCTCTCTCCCTCTCTCTCTCCCCTTCTCTCTCCCCTTCTCTCCCCATCTCCTCTGCAGAAGTGTTTGCGGTTCAACCCGGATGCGACCGTTTGGAAGGCCAAGCAGCAGGTGCTATGTTCTCTGACCGATTCGTTGCGGGACGTGTTGAACTACGGCTTGTTCCAACCAGCCACCGAAGGCCATGACGCCAAGTTCCTGGAGGAGGAGAAGATGCTGAGAGAGTATCCACAATCCTTTGAGAAGGGGGTACCATATCTGGAGGTATATACAGCCTGGATGTAAGGTTACACTGTAAGGTTATTCTCACTCTGTGGGTTACTCTGTAAGGTTACACTGTAAGGTTATTCTCACTCTGTGGGTTACTCTGTAAGGTTACACTGTAAGGTTACTCTCACTCTGTGGGTTACTCTGTAAGGTTACACTGTAAGGTTACTCTCACTCTGTGGGTTACTCTGTAAGGTTACTCTCACTCTGTGGGTTACTCTGTAAGGTTAATCTCACTCTGTGGGTTACTCTGTAAGGTTACTCTCACTCTGTGGGTTACTCTGTAAGGTTACTCTCACTCTGTGGGTTACTCTAAGGTTACTCTGTAAGGTTACTCTCACTCTGTGGGTTACACTGTAAGGTTACTCTCACTCTGTGGGTTACTCTGTAAGGTTACACTGTAAGGTTACTCTCACTATGTGGGTTACTCTGTAAGGTTACTCTCACTCTGTGGGTTACTCTGTAAGTATACTCTCACTCTGTGGGTTACTCTGTAAGGTTACTCTCACTCTGTGGGTTACTCTGTAAGGTTACTCTGTAAGGTTACTCTCACTCTGTGGGTTACTCTGTAAGTATACTCTCACTCTGTGGGTTACTCTGTAAGGTTACTCTCACTCTGTGGGTTACTCTGTAAGGTTACTCTGTAAGGTTACTCTCACTCTGTGGGTTACTCTGTAAGGTTACTCTCACTCTGTGGGTTACTCTGTAAGTATACTCTCACTCTGTGGGTTACTCTGTAAGGTTACTCTCACTCTGTGGGTTACTCTGTAAGGTTACTCTGTAGGGTTACTCTCATTCTGTGGGTTACTCTGTAAGGTTACTCTCACTCTGTGGGTTACTCTGTAAGGTTACTCTCACTATGTGGGTTACTCTGTAAGTATACTCTCACTCCGTGGGTTACTCTAAGGTTACTCTGTAAGGTTACTCTCACTCTGTGGGTTACTCTGTAAGGTTACTCGCACTCTGTGGGTTACTCTGTAAGGTTACCCTCACTCCGTGGGTTACTCTAAGGTTACTCTGTAAGGTTACTCTCACTCTGTGGGTTACTCTGTAAGGTTACTCTCACTCTGTGGGTTACTCTGTAAGGTTACTCTGTAGGGTTACTCTCATTCTGTGGGTTACTCTGTAAGGTTACTCTCACTATGTGGGTTACTCTGTAAGGTTGCTCTCACTCTGTGGGTTACTCTGTAAGGTTGCTCTCACTCTGTGGGTTACTCTGTACGGTTACTCTGTAAGGTTACTCTCACTCTGTCGGTTACTCTGTAAGGTTACTCTCACTCTGTGGGTTACTCTGTAAGGTTACTCTGTAAGGTTACTCTGTGGGTTACCCTGTAAGGTTACTCTGTACGGTTACTCTGTAAGGTTACTCTGTACGGTTACTCTGTGAGTTACTCTGTAAGGTTACTCTGTACGGTTACTCTGTGGGTTACTCTGTAAGGTTACTCTGTAAGGTTACTCTGTGAGTTACTCTGTAAGGTTACTCTGTAAGGTTGCTCTCATTCTGTGGGTTACTCTGTAAGGTTACTCTGTAAGGTTACTCTGTGAGTTACTCTGTAAGGTTGCTCTCACTCTGTGGGTTACTCTGTACGGTTACTCTGTGAGTTACTCTGTAAGGTTACTCTGTAAGGTTGCTCTCATTCTGTGGGTTACTCTGTAAGGTTACTCTGTAAGGTTACTCTGTGAGTTACTCTGTAAGGTTGCTCTCACTCTGTGGGTTACTCTGTACGGTTACTCTGTGAGTTACTCTGTAAGGTTACTCTGTGGGTTACTCTGTAAGGTTACTCTGTAAGGTTACTCTGTGAGTTACTCTGTAAGGTTACTCTGTAAGGTTGCTCTCATTCTGTGGTTTACTCTGTAAGGTTACTCTGTAAGGTTACTCTGTAAGGTTGCTCTCACTCTGTGGCTGGAAACTAGTGTAAATCTGTGCGGTTTCTTTCTTTTTTTCTTTTTTCGTTGAGAGAGGAGGAAGAGGAGGAGGATGGAAGTTATGGGTAAACTAGATAAAGCATCATTTTGCAATACATCTGCAGGCTCCATCATGTGGATCTAGGCCAAAAGCTGAGAGAATTGAGGACAAAAGTCCTTCCAGTCAGGATTATCTCTCTCTCTTTCTCTCTCTCTCTCTCTCTCTCTCTCTCTCTCTCTCTCTCGCTCTCTCTCTCGCTTTCTCTCTCTCGCTCTCTCTCTCGCTCTCTCTAGTTTCGTTACAAGACCAGAGTGTACAAACAGACCAATCTAGATGAGAAACAGCTGGCTAAACTGCACACTAAGGTACTGGTTGTCTGTTTCAAAGGGTGTGGCACAATGTGAATTGTGGGTGTAAGTGTGTGTAGCATGCATTGGTGCAGTATGAAGGTGTATGTGTTGGCGGGAGTGGGTGTGTATGTGTGTGCATACTTATGCGTGGGTGTGTGCACTCTTTGCGTGTCAGTGTGTGTACACGCCTTGTGTGTCTGTGTGTGCACTCACGTGTGTGTGTGTGTGTGAGTGGGACTGCACACTGTCTGTCTGCAGTTACAGGCCCTTGGGGCAGCCTTCCACTGTTAGCTGTGCTGTGCTTTGTGTGGCAGACAACTCCAGTATTAATGTGTCAACTCTGCTCTCTGTGGAACGCAGTGCTGGCACACTCTTAGAAAAAAGTGTTCCAAATGGTTCTTCGGCTTTCCCTATTGGAGAACCCTTCTTGGTTCCAGGTAGAACCCTTTTGGTTCCAGGTAGAACCCTTGAACCGAAAAGGGTTCTTCAAAGGGTTCTCCTATGGGGACAGCCAAAGAACACTTTTAGGTTCTGGATAGACCTTTATTTGTAGGAGTGGAGTCCCCTCATCTCTCTCTATCCCCTCATGCCTCTCATAGGCCAGTCTGAAGAAGTTCATGGACTACATCCAAAGTGGCTCTGTGGACAAGATGGCCAAGTTCTTGGACAAAGGGCTTGACCCCAACTACCAGGACCCTGACACGGGAGGTGAGATGCTGTCAGATGCTGTCCGCTGCCAGGGTGACCTGTGACCTCTCCTCAGTCAGTTAGCACCAATCAGCCATTTAGTCCGTCTGTCTGGGTGTCTGTGTGTCTGTCTGTCTATGTAGTCAAATCAAATTTATTTATATAGCCCTTCTTACATCAGCTGATATCTCAAAGTGCTGTACAGAAACCCAGCCTAAAACCCCAAACAGCAAGCAATGCAGGTGTAGAAGCATGGTGGCTAGGAAAAACTCCCTAGAAAGGCTATGAGGGGTGGCCAGTCCTCGTCTGGCTGTGCCGGGTGGAGATTATAACAGAACATGGCCAAAATGTTCATAAATGACCAGCATGGTCAAATAATAATAATCACCGTGGTTGTCGAGGGTGCAGCAGGTCAGCACCTAAGGAGTAAATGTCAGTTGGCTTTTCATAGCCGATCATTAAGAGTATCTCTACCGCTCCTGCTGTCTCTAGGGAGTTGAAAACAGCAGGTCTGGGACAGGTAGCACGTCCGGTGAACAGGTCAGGTTTCCATAGCCGCAGGCAGAACAGTTGAAACTGGAGCAGCAGCATGGCCAGGTGGACTGGGGACAGCAAGGAGTCATCATGCCAGGTAGTCCTGAGGCATGGTCCTAGGGCTTAGGACCTCCGAGAGAGAGAAAGAAAGAAAGAGAGAATTAGAGAGAGCATACTTAAATTCACACAGGACACCGGATAAGACAGGAGAAGTACTCCAGATATAACAGACTGACCCTAGCCCCCGGACACATAAACTACTGCAGAATAAATACTGGAGGCTGAGACAGGAGGGGTCAGGAGACACTGTGGCCCCATCCGATGATACCCCCGGACAGGGCCAAACAGGCAGGACATAACCCCACCTGCTTTGCCAAAGCACAGCCCCCACACCACTAGAGGGATATCTTCAACCACCTACTTACCATCCTGAGACAAGGCCGAGTATAGCCCACAAAGATCTCTGCCACGGCACAAACCAAGGGGGGGCGCCAACCCAGACAGGAAGATCACGTCAGTGACTCATCCCACTCAAGTGGGATGAGGGACGGCATGGAAGAGCACCAGTAAGCCAACCGCTGTAATAGGGTTAGAGGCAGAGAATCCCAGTGGAGAGAGCGGAACCGGCCAGGCAGAGACAGCAAGGGCGGTTCATTGCTCCAGAGCCTTTCCGTTCACCTTCACACTCCTGGGCCAGACTACACTCAGTCCCTGATACCTTGACCCCCTAAGAAATCATTTTTAGTGACCCATAACATTTGTGGGGCATATGGCCACTGTATATTTAGCATCCTAGAGATCATTTCCAGACCCTTCAGCCATACAACCTGTCATCTAACTAGCAAACTGTTCATATCCAAGTTGAATTAGCTAACAGCCAAGATAGCTGTGGGAGCTTGTCCTCTGTAACCTCGACCTGAAAACCTCTCCAACTCTGAATCACACTTACCCAAGCTCTATCTATCTAACACTTTATTAAAGATGATTATAACAAGCAAAGTAGACAGTTAGTTTGAGTCTCATTTAAGAGCCAGATAATATAACGAGGTGGGAGACAGGCAGCTACTGTTTGCAGTTTTGGGTGTGCTGCAACAGTCCTCTCACACAACAGAGCCTGCTGTCGCTGGGAGTGTGAAGTGCACTGCCACCTGGCAACACCAGGGGGCAGCAGAGAGCTCTACATCTGCCACTATCAGATAAGAGATACCGTACTACTACAGTAGACTAGAGTGACATGATGCTGTGATGTTCATGTCATAACTCCATGGCCCCACTCCTGTCTGTCTGATTAAATATATGAACCCCTCCGTCCCTCCATTGCTCCATCTCTCTTTCTCCTCTGTAGAAACCCCCCTGACGTTGGCGGTGCAGTGTGAGCCGGGGGGAGGGGAGGCCATACGGGGGCTGGTGCTGGGAGGGGCTCATCTTGATTTCAGGTCCAAGGACGGACTCACACCTCTACACAAGGCTGTCCGCAGCCACTGCCACACAGCCTTGCTGGTAAACACACACACACCTCCTTGCACTCACATCTATGGATTAAAGGAGCATGTATGGACCCACTGTGCAAAGTGTCTTGTATTGAGATACAGTCATGATGTTCTTATAATGATATCACATATTTTATAGTGATATTCAACTAATCGTTTAATACACTCTTAGAAAAAAGGGTTCCAAAGGGTTTTTCGGCTGTCCCCATAGGAGAACCCTTTTTGGTTCCAGGTGGAACTCTTTTGGGTTCCATGTAGAACACTCTGTGGAAAGGGTGCTACAAGGAACTCAAAAGGGTTCTATCTGGAACCAAAAAGGGTTCTCCTATGGGGACAGCCGAAAAACCCTTTTGGAACCCTTTTTTCTAAGAGTGTATTAAACGATTCGTTGAATATCACTATAAAATATGTAACTAAAAAGGGTTATTTAGAGGGTTCTCCTACGGGGACAGCCGAAGAAACCTTTTAGGTTCTAGATAGCACCTTTTCTCTTAGAGTGTATGTATGTGTGTCTACCTGGTGTGTCCCTATAGACCTTGCTGTCTCTGGGTGCGTCTCCGGACTATAAGGACCGGCGGGGGCTGACTCCGCTCTACCACACTGTGCTGACAGGGGGAGACACCTCCTGCTGTGAGACCCTGCTCCACCACCGCGCCAAGCTGGCCGTCAGGGACGAGAACGGCTGGGATGAGACACACCAGGTAGGTTGAGGTGTAGGTGTGTGTTTGTGTGTGTGTGTGTGTGTGTTTTTTTCTGTGGGGTTTAGTCTGTGTTCAAGTGTCTATGTCCATTAGCGTTTCACTGTGCTTGTGTGTATATAGGTTTGTGTGTGTGTGTGTATTTGTGTTAATGTCAGTGAGTAAATGTCATCTCTATATTTATGATATCCATTCATGTCATGGTACGCCTCCCTTACCCTGATGTGTCTCTCCTGCTACTCACCCCCCTGTACCCCTCTAACCCATGATGAGGCCCGTCTCTCACCCCCTGTACCCTCTAACCCATGATGAGGCCCGTCTCTCATCTCCCTGTACCCTCTAACCCATGATGAGGCCCGTCTCTCATCTCCCTGTACCCTCTAACCCATGATGAGGCCCGTCTCTCATCTCCCTGTACCCTCTAACCCATGATGAGGCCCGTCTCTCATCTCCCTGTACCCCTCTAACCCATGATGAGGCCCGTCTCTCACCCCCTGTACCCTCTAACCCATGATGAGGCCCGTCTCTCATCTCCCTGTACCCTCTAACCCATGATGAGGCCCGTCTCTCATCTCCCTGTACCCTCTAACCCATGATGAGGCCCGTCTCTCATCTCCCTGTACCCTCTAACCCATGATGAGGCCCGTCTCTCATCTCCCTGTACCCTCTAACCCATGATGAGGCCCGTCTCTCACCTCCCTGTACCCTCTAACCCATGATGAGGCCCGTCTCTCATCTCCCTGTACCCTCTAACCCATGATGAGGCCCTTCTCTCACCCCCCTGTACCCTCTAACCCATGATGAGGCCCGTCTCTCATCTCCCTGTACCCCCTAACCCATGATGAGGCCGTCTCTCATCTCCCTGTACCCTCTAACCCATGATGAGGCCCGTCTCTCATCTCCCTGTACCCTCTAACCCATGATGAGGCCCGTCTCTCACCTCCCTGTACCCTCTAACCCATGATGAGGCCCGTCTCTCATCTCCCTGTACCCTCTAACCCATGATGAGGCCAGTCTCTCATCTCCCTGTACCCTCTAACCCATGATGAGGCCCGTCTCTCATCTCCCTGTACCCTCTAACCCATGATGAGGCCAGTCTCTCACCTCCCTGTACCCTCTAACCCATGATGAGGCCCGTCTCTCATCTCCTTGTACCCTCTAACCCATGATGAGGCCAGTCTCTCATCTCCCTGTACCCTCTAACCCATGATGAGGCCCGTCTCTCATCCCCCTGTACCCTCTAACCCATGATGAGGCCCGTCTCTCATCTCCCTGTACCCTCTAACCCATGATGAGGCCCGTCTCTCATCTCCCTGTACCCTCTAACCCATGATGAGGCCGTCTCTCATCTCCCTGTACCCTCTAACCCATGATGAGGCCCGTCTCTCACCTCCCTGTACCCTCTAACCCATGATGAGGCCGTCTCTCATCTCCCTGTACCCTCTAACCCATGATGAGGCCCGTCTCTCATCTCCCTGTACCCTCTAACCCATGATGAGGCCCGTCTCTCATCTCCCTGTCACTCCATAGCTCAGGTATGAAGAGGACAGCAGATAGAACCCTGGAGACACACAGGTACTGTACTAACTTCCCCTCCATTTCAACATTCTTTCCATCCTTTCATCATTATGTCTGTGTGTATTTGTGCTGTTGTCGTTGAGCGTTGTGTATCTATGTGCGTATCTATGTGTGTATCTATGTGCGTATCTATGTGCGTATCTATGTGTGAGTGGCTCGGTAAGTGTGTATTCTCGCTGTTTTCTGATGTGTGTGTTGTTCCTGTTTCGCGCTCTCTTTTTGACAATCTATAACCCCCCCTCTCTTTCTCCGCTCTTTATTTCCTTGATCTCTATCTTTCACCATCTCCCTCTTCATTCATTTCTCTTTTCTTTACCTCTGATCGCCTGTCATCCCCCTCTCCCCACCTCTCTCTCTCTCTCTCTCTCTCTCTCTCTCTCTCTCTCTCTCTCTCTCTCTATCTCTATCTCTCTTTCCCCACCTCTCTCTCTCTTTCTATCGCTCTCTCTCACTCTCTTTACCCCCCATCTCTCAATCTCTCCCCACCTTTCTCGCTCTCTGTCCCCCTACCTCTCTCTCTCCCTCCCTCTGTGCTCACTCTGCTCTGATCCCAGGCCTGTCAGAATGGCAACGCCCAGCATCTGGAGCACCTTCTTTTTTACGGGGCAGACTCCACTTCCCAGAATGCCTCAGGAAACACTGCCTTGCACGTTTGTGCTTTATACAACAAGGTAGTGCTCTCTAGTAGTGTCATAAACAAACATCAAATAAAGATGACTTTGTAGTTTTGTAATCCAGTATTACAGTTAT
Organism: Salvelinus namaycush; assembly: GCF_016432855.1. NCBI lineage: Eukaryota > Metazoa > Chordata > Actinopteri > Salmoniformes > Salmonidae > Salvelinus > Salvelinus namaycush. Next base: position 50,264 of record NW_024061470.1, read on the forward strand.
TTGCTGCTAATTGATTGACATGTATTTTGTCCATACAGGACAGCTGTGCACGAATTCTACTTTACAGGGGAGCCAATAAAGACACAAAGAATAACAGTGGACAGAACCCATTTCAGGTGATTATACAATACATGGCTGGGCTAATGGAATGATGTATTTGTATGTACATTGCTTAGATGGGGTTGTGTGTGATGAAGTTACTAAAGCAGAAAATGCTATTGGATGAGATGTACCAGTGTTAGTGATATTATTCTGTGACGTGTACGAGGGTCCAAGGTGGGAGAATTCTGCCTGACCCCTTGAGCTGGGTTCTCGTACTCTGTGCTCCTTACAAAAGGCCAGCCGAGACAAGGAATATGTGCATACTGTGTGTGTGGAGGGTGCTGTGAGAACTGTTCCTTACACTGCTAGCGTGTGTGTTTCAGGTGGCTGTCATGTCCGGACATTTTGAGCTAGGAGAGATTATCAAAAACCACCGGGACACATATGTAGGTACGTTCTGACCTGTGGCTGTGTCTAGTTTATGCTCTATGAACGTATGTGACAGTATGTGAGAGTGGTTCGGCATTCACGTTTCTTTAAAAACAATGTTGTGCGTACACACATAATATTTATTACATTATTTTGTATGTGTGCCAATTATACTGGGATATTTCCTGTCCCTGCTATCTGAATGAGTGCTGCAAGTGAACTAAACATGACTAGTTAATACCTCTCTGTCTTTCTCTCTCCTTCTCACACTCTCTCAGTACCTTTTCTTGAGTCTCCCAAATACGCCCCTCAGAGGCGAGAGAGTGCGCCGCGCACCCTGGCGCTGCCCCACCCTCACCCCTTCCTGCGTGCCAACAGTGATAACAGTATGAACCTGCCTGACTGGATGGCACTGCCCAATACACCAGGCTCCAACATTGTGTCTGTACAGGTAGAGGAAGGAACCTAGCACCTGGACACCTAGTCGGGGAGAACTACTGTACTGTTTCACATCATGTATCATGTAATGTAGCTATGTAGTACATCACTAATATACTGTAGTACATCACCAATATACTATAGTAAATCACCAATATACTGCAGTACATCACCAATATACTGTAGTAAATCACCAATATACTGTAGTACATCACCAATATACTGTAGTACAACACCAATATACTGTAGTACAACACCAATATACTGTAGTACATCAGCAATATACTGTAGTACATCACCAATATACTATAGTAAATCACCAATATACTGCAGTACATCACCAATATACTGTAGTAAATCACCAATATACTGTAGTACATCACCAATATACTGTAGTACAACACCAATATACTGTAGTACAACACCAATATACTGTAGTACATCAGCAATATACTGTAGTAAGTCAGCAATATACTGTAGTACATCACCAATATACTGTAGTACAACACCAATATAATGTAGTACATCAGCAATATACTGTAGTACATCACCAATATACTGTAGTACATCACCAATATACTGTAGTACATCACCAATATACTGTAGTACATCACCAATATACTGTAGTACATCACCAATATACTGTAGTACATCACCAATATACTGTAGTACAACACCAATATACTGTAGTACATCAGCAATATACTGTAGTACATCAGCAATATACTGTAGTACATCACCAATATACTGTAGTACATCAGCAATATACTGTAGTGTATTTTTACATTTACATTTTAGTCATTTAGCAGATGCTCTTATCCAGAGCGACTTAAAGTTAGTACATTCATCTTAAGATAGCTAGGTGGGACAACCACATGCTGTATCACAGACATAGAGTGTACATTTTTCCTCAGTAAAGTAGCTATCAGTAGTCAGAGCTAGAATAGGGGGAGGGGTTCCATGAGACCTGAGGTGGCAGAACGGAGTACTCGGGTTGGGATGTAGGGTTTGAGCATAGCCTGAAGGTAGGGAGGGGCACTTCCCCTTGCTGCTCCGTAGGTAAGCACCATGGTCTTGTAATGGATGGGAGCTTTGACTGGAAGCCAGTGGAGTGTACGGAGGAGCGGGGTGACATGGGAGAACTTGGGAAGGTTGGAATCTAGGCAGGCTGCAGCATTCTGGATAAATTGCAGTGGTTTGATGGCACAAGCGGGGAGCCCAGCCAACTGAGAGTTGCAGTAGTCCAGACGGGAGAGTGCCTGGATTAGAACCTGCTCCGCTTCCTGTGGGAGGTCGGGTCGTAATGTTGTAGAGCATGAACCTGCAGGAGCGAGTCACTGCTTTAATGTTTGCAGAGAACGACAGGGTGTTGTCCAGAGTCACGTCAAGGTTCTTTGCACTCTGGGAGGGGGACACTGTGGAGTTGTCAACCGTGATGGAGAGCGGACAGGCCTTCCCCGGGAGGAAGAGCAGCTCTGTCTTGTCGAGGTTAAGCTTGAGGTGGTGAGCCGACATCCAAGTTCAGATATCTGCCAGGCACGCAGAGATGCGTGTCGCCACCTGAGTTTCAGAAGGGGGGAAGGAGGAAAGTAGTTGAGTGTCATCTGCATAGCAATGATAGGGGAGACCATGTGATGATATGATGGAGCTGAGTGACTTGGTGTATAGAGAGAAGAGGAGAGGGCCTAGAACTGTGCCCTGGGGGACACCAATAGTGGGAGTACGTGGTGCAGACATAGCTCCTCTCCATGTCACCTGGTAGGAGCGACCTGTGTAGGGTTTGAGCATCTAAGAGTGTGCTGAACCTGAGACTCCCAGTCCTGAGAGGAGGATATGATGTCGAAGGCAGCGGATAGATCTAGGAGGATGAGAACAGAGGAGAGAGAGTCAGCGTTGGCAGTGCGGAGAGCCTCCGTGACACACAGAAGAGCAGTCTCAGTTGAGTGACCCGTCTTGAAGCCTGACTGGTTAGGGTCCAGAAGATCGTCCTGAAGGAGATAACGAGAGGGTTGATCAGAAACAGCATGCTCAAGTGTTTTGGAAAGAAAGGAAAGAAGGGATGCTTTTGACGTCAGATGAGTCGAGAGTTGGTTTCTTGAGGAGGGGAGCGACTTGGGCCATTTTGAAGTCAGAGGGAACGCAGCAACATACTGTAGTACATCACCAATATACTGTAGTACATCACCAATATACTGTAGTACATCACCAATACACTGTAGTACATCACCAATATATTGTAGTACATCACCAATATTCTGTAGTACATCACCAATATACTGTAGTACAACACCAATATACTGTAGTACATCACCAATATACTGTAGTACATCACCAATACACTGTAGTACATCACCAATATATTGTAGTACATCACCAATATACTGTAGTACATCACCAATACACTGTAGTACATCACCAATATATTGTAGTACATCACCAATATTCTGTAGTACATCACCAATATACTGTAGTACATCACCAATATACTGTAGTACAACACCAATATACTGTAGTACAACACCAATATACTGTAGTACAACACCAATATACTGTAGCACATCACCAATATACTGTAGTACATCAGCAATATACTGTAGTACATCACCAATATACTGTAGTACAACACCAATATACTGTAGCACATCACCAATATACTGTAGTACATCAGCAATATACTGTAGTACAGACCACTGAACCGGTGTTGCCCCTTCATCTCTCTGTCTCTCTCTGTCTCTTTCTGTCTCTCTCTCTGTGTCTCTCTGTGTCTCTTTCTGTCTCTCTCTCTCTCTGTCTCTCTCTCTGTCTCTTTCTGTCTCTCTCTCTCTCTGTCTCTTTCTGTCTCTCTCTGTCTCTCTCTCTCTGTCTCTCTCTCTCTGTCTCTCTCTCTGTCTCTCTCTCTCTCTGTCTCTTTCTGTCTCTCTCTCTCTCTGTCTCTCTCTCTGTCTCTTTCTGTCTCTCTCTCTCTCTGTCTCTCTGTGTCTCTCTCTCTCTCTGTCTCTTTCTCTCTCTGTCTCTTTCTGTCTCTCTCTCTGTCTCTTTCTGTCTCTCTCTCTCTCTCTCTGTCTCTTTCTTTCTCTGTCTCTTTCTGTCTCTCTCTCTGTCTCTCTGTGTCTCTCTCTCTCTCTCTGTCTCTCTCTTTCGCTCTCTCAGGGCTATAAGCATTCAGGTACCATGCGTAGCTCCAGTAGTCCCCGTGGGGCGCGGACTCGCTCCCCGTCCCGAGGGAGAGCAGGGGATAAGGAGGACAGGAGTCGGCAGAGTCGGAGGCAGGGAGGAGGCAGAGGGGGAGGAGAAGGAGGGGGAGCAGGAGGAGGAGCAGGAGGGTAAGATTGACTATGGTTCTCATTATAGCGTGCTCTCTCTCTATCTACAGCAGTGTCAGTTGTCCCTCTCTGCTGTGACTCTAACATGGCACCCAATCCAAACTTGAAATCTGTATTAATAATTTGCACACAAATCTCCCGTCAATAGATGGTTTTCACAAAAGTCCAAATTAGCCATGCAGACATCAAGTTAGGATTGGGTCTACTGTGCATGAGGGTTGTGTATAGTATAAGCATTGTCCGAGCCAGAACGGCCCATAGGGCAGGAGCCTGTCTCCTGTTTCTGTAGCGTGAAGGCCAGATACTAACCACAAGGCCACTGAGTTGGTTGTGTACTGTAATGTATGTGCTGTATGCTGAACGCTGCCCCCCTCTGGCCAGGGCGGGGTCTGTCAGCAGCAATACGGTTATGGCTGCAGGGGGCCAGCGGAGGCGTCTCTACAGCGCCGTCCCAGGACGTGTGTTTGTGGCCACGCGCTCCCACTCCGCCCAGGGAGACAGAGAGATTAGCATCAGCAAGGGAGACAAAGTCAAAGGTGTGTGTGTTTAGTGTTTCTGTGTCAGAGAATGGCTGTGTGACTGTCTGGCTGGGTGTTTTTTCATGTGAATTCAAAGTGTTTGCTAGCCTGGGTGCTAGTCTGATACATTTGCCCAGGAGATTAAATGTTCATGCTGGTACCCAGGCTAGGTCTCTGTCTGCTGATGTGAGTGGTGTATGTATGAGTCTGTCTTGTGGATGTAGTCTACCTGTCTTAATGAGAGTGTAAGGTCCTTGTATGTCCTTGTCTTCAATGTCTGCAGGTATGAATATGTGTGTGTCTGTGAGTGAGTCTAAGGTATTTCCAGGTATGTATGTCTTGGTGAGTACGTAGAGAGGTTTGCATGCCTGTTTGTGTGTTTACATTCCTCTGTGTGTGTTTACATGTTGTGGCTATTTCCTTGTCGTTGTTTGTGCCTGTATGTTGTTTTGTGTATACTGACTGTGTGAGGTGATGGCTCTGACGCGCGACGCTCTTTCCTGTCCCCTCGTGCAGTGCTGAGTGTGGGCGAGGGAGGCTTCTGGGAGGGCACGGTTAAGGGACGGACCGGCTGGTTCCCCTCAGACTGTGTAGAGGAAGTGGCAGTCCGTAGCCAGGACAACCGCTCAGGTGAGGCCCCGACCACACACCTGCAGACACACACAGCATGCCTCTCTCTCTACCCTCTCATTGGTCAGAAAAACACACACACACACACACTTACACACACGGCAGCGCTGGCTGCTACACACAGACACACAGGCATAAAAACAACACATTTAGCAGGAGGTCTACAGTTAGGTAGTAACACTGGGAAAATACCACTCTAGACTCTCAGAATGATTAGAGCAGCAGAAACACGGTGTGGCTTGACAGGGAAGGAAGGTTCTACACTAGTCGTAGTAGTGGTGTCTGCCCACCACTAAGGCCTAAGGCTGCAGTGGTAAACACAGCTGGTTTTACTGTATGTAGAGACTCAATAGAGAGACGTTTACTGTCGAGGTTCAGGCTGTAGTCTAACAGCAGCGCGTGACTGTAGTGACAGTGTTGGTCAGTGTGGCAGGCAGGCATCATGCTGATAACACTGTGGTCGTGTGTTTTAGAGAGCCGCAGTGAGAAAGCCAAGAGACTGTTTCGTCATTACACCGTGGGCTCCTACGACAGCTTCGACGCTCCCAGGTAAGGATGGGGAGACTTTCTCTACAGTGTCATACTCAGAGGTCTACCTGGAAGTCAGTGAGTTGAGTGATCTTGCCCTGGATATGCTTGGGGTATGTTGGAGTGAGTTGTGTCGCTGTAAGATGGGCTTTGTTAGAGTGATCTACAGTACTGTGTCAACTTGTGTTTGGGACTATGGGTAATATACTGTATATTAACCTCACCTGTGTTGTATGTGTGGAAGTGATCCACTAGAGACTATGATTGGGTGATCTACTGTGCGATGGATTGTGACTGGGTGATCTACTGTGCGATGGATTGTGATTGGGTGATCTACTGTGCGATGGATTGTGATTGGGTGATCTACTGTGCGATGGATTGTGATTGGGTGATCTACTGTGCGATGGATTGTGATTGGGTGATCTACTGTGCGATGGATTGTGATTGGGTGATCTACTGATATCTGAAGTTACATACAGTACTGGTCAGATATCTGAAGTTACAGACAGTACTGGTCAGATATCTGAAGTTACATACAGTACTGGTCTGATATTTGAAGTTACATACAGTACTGGTCAGATATCTGAAGTTACATACAGTACTGGTCTGATATCTGAAGTTACATACAGTACTGGTCTGATATCTGAAGTTACATACAGTACTGGTCTGATATCTGAAGTTACATACTCACTGCTGACTCACTGCTAACTCACTGCTGACTCACTGCTAACTCACTGCTGACTCACTGCTAACTCACTGCTAACTCGCTGCTAACTCGCTGCTGACTCACTTCTGACTCACTGCTGACTCACTGCTAACTCACTGCTGACTCACTGCTAACTCACTGCTAACTCACTGCTGACTCACTGCTAACTCACTGCTAACTCACTGCTGACTCACTGCTAACTCACTGCTGACTCACTGCTAACTCACTGCTGACTCACTGCTGACTCACTGCTAACTCACTGCTGACTCACTGCTAACTCACTGCTAACTCACTGCTGACTCACTGCTGACTCACTGCTGACTCACTGCTAACTCACTGCTAACTCACTGCTAACTCACTGCTGACTCACTGCTGACTCACTGCTGACTCACTGCTGACTCACTGCTAACTCACTGCTAAGTCTGTTTTTATCAGAGCACTAGTGTGGATCCATCTCACCCTGCTTTTTTCCACTCCTCTATATTTGTCTTTGTCACCCCTTCCACCTCTCTCTCTCTATCGCTCCCTTTATTTTTATTCATCACCGTTTTACTCACCCCCCTGTACTTTTTAATTTTCTCTCCATCACCCTCCCTCCCCTGTGGTGTTTCCATCTGGAGAACAGACAGTGAAGGGCACTCTGGAGAGAGAGAGGGATGAACAGAGCAAGAAAGGAGGTGAAGAGAAGGAGAGATTCTACAGTATGTAGAATTAGACGAAGAAGAGAAAAGGGAGAGAGAACGCAGGAGAGGAAATAGACATGAATGAACAACCCCCCTTTCTCTCCCACTTTCACCTCATCACCTTTCAATCCGCTTTTAGATGGAAGATGTTTTTATATTGACAGTAAGAGATCTTGTACACCTCCTGATCTGTCTAATGAAGCAGGCTTTTACTGCTCTGACTAGCTGTGACAGTTTAACAAGGCTCGGTCGAGACGGCAGTCAGCTAAATGAATGGCTTAAATTGATATTGTGGCACAGCGATTACATTAACAAGGATTAGAGGAAGAGGAGAGATGATCAAGGAAAGATGTTCTCCCTCTATACATTTTCCCCCCTAGTGTCCATCTTTATCAATCCATTCCTCCTTTCTCCCTATTTGTCCTTATCCTCCCTTCTTTACTCCTTTACTTGTCTCCTCCTTCCTTTCTTCCTTTCTTCCCTCCTTATTCTCTTCTTCCATCCAAATAAGCCTCCCTCCTCCGTGCCCCCTCTCTCCCTGTGTCTCAGAGCCCATGGCAGTGAACTGCCCTAGTAACACACATGACAACTGTTCTGGGGCAGCCGTCTGTGAAATGGGGACAAGGAAGCACACACACATTCTAGAGAAGAGTGAATTATTGCCCTCCATCACAAGAGGTGCTTTCCAATCACATTCTGGTGCACATTGTACATGTTTTACCTTATAGGTGAACACTCATGCACACATACACTCATACACACATGACCACACACACATTACCACACACACATGACCACACACACATGAGTCACATACACTAACGACCAAACACCTGCCAACATTCACTCTCTTGCCCCCTCCCCCTTGTACTTTTTCTCCCTCTCTCTCTCTCTTTCTCTCTCTCTTTCTCTCTCTCTATCTCACTCTCTCCCTCTCTCTCTCTCACTCTCTCCCTCTCTCTTTCTCTCACTCTCTCACGCTCTCCCTCTCTCTCACTCTCTCCCTCTCTCTCTCTCTCTCTCTCTCTCACTCCTGCTCTCTATCTCTCTCTCCCTCTCTCTCTCCCTCCCTCACACACACACACGCGCGGCCATACACTAAATTCACAGCAGTATAGCGTAACATGCAGAGAGAGAAACAAAAAGAGAGGGAGGGAAGGAGAGAGAGGAGAAGAACAGCAATAGGCAGTGAAGGCAGAAAGGCACCAGAGAGAGGTAGGGGGAGAGAGAGGGGGAGATTGAGCGAGAGACAGGGAGGCAGAGAGGGAGGGAGGGAGGGAAAGGCGACAGAAGACAACATCGACATACATCGAACGAAGCACTGACAGAGATGATGTGAGTGCCTTTTTAAAGAGAATCTCTCTCGCTCTAATTCTCTCTCTTCCTTCTGCTGCTCATCCCCAGCTGAATCTCTCTTCTTCTTCCTGTCTGTCTTGATGCGTCTCCTTCCTCCCGTTTCCCTGCCTCGCTCTCCTCTTTTCATTGATGCGCTCTGCTTTGTTTACAGACAATGTGAGAGAGGAAAGAGGAGGAGAGGGGAGGGGACTGTGTACATGTGTGTGTTGATTAAAGGCCATGGGGGAAGGGGATATGTTAAGAGTGATTTAAGGGCATGTAGGGTCACTGAAGTAGAGAGGACAGAAGAGGGGTAGGACAAAACGAGTGCAGAGATGACAGAAATGGGGAAATGGTAGAGACGTGAGATGGGAGGAAGACATAGGTTGACAGGTGGTGAAAAGAGGTAGGAGATGAGAATATAGAATTCACGTGTTGTCTATATTTGGTTTATTAAAGGTGCAATATGCAGAAATCTCTCTGCCATTTCCTGGTTGCTAAAATTCTAATAGTTCTCCTGATTTCAGTTCATGTGACAAAATAAGCAATGCATAGTGTAGAGAATCATTGTACCATCTAAACCGCTGTTAAATATATTTTCAATAACCCAAAATGTTGTATTTTCAGCTGTTCGAAGCTGGTGTACAAAACTGAAAGTAAAAGACGCAAAAAACGAAACTTAAGAACGGGAAGCATGCAAATAGCTCACATAGAACACATCTACTGCTTCTTAGACTTGCTTTCAAAGAAGTCACATTTCTATGTGAATTTGATAAAAGATGAATCATCTATCATAATGATCATAAATAGCCTGTATACATATATGAGTTGTGAAAACATTGTGATTGTGATGACAGGATGCAAGCCTCAGCAGTTCAGAGCAACAGTCAGTGCGTTATACAGTATCTTCCTATCTGGAGTGAGTTACGGCAAGGGAGAGGAGTCAAACAGAACATGGCCGTAACACATCCAAAATGCATCCGTTCTTGTGAATGGAGAATCATCACTGAGGAGGAAAACAGTGATAGACAGAATCAGTGAATACCACTGAGACAGATATATACAGAAATAGAAGAAAGGAGAAAGAGAAAAAGAAATGTGTTTGAGTGTATGTGTGTGAATGTTTGAGTGTGTGTATGTGTGTGTTTGAGTGTGTGTGTGTGTGTATGTGTGTGAATGTTTGAGTGTGTGTATGTGTGTGAATGTTTGAGTGTGTGTATGTGAATGTTTGAGTGTGTGTATGTGTGTGGATGTTTGAGTGTGTGTATGTGTGTGAATGTTTGAGTGTGTGTATGTGTGTGAATGTTTGAGTGTGTGTATGTGTGTGAATGTTTGAGTGTGTGTGTATGTGTGTGAATGTTTGAGTGTGTGTATGTGAATGTTTGAGTGTGTGTATGTGTGTGAATGTTTGAGTGTGTGTATGTGTGTGAATGTTTGAGTGTGTGTATGTGTGTGAATATTTGAGTGTGTGTGTGTGTATGTGAATGTTTGAGTGTGCGTATGTGTGTGAATGTTTGTGTGTGTGTGTGTATGTGAATGTTTGAGTGTGTGTATGTGTGTGGATGTTTGAGTGTGTGTATGTGTGTGAATGTTTGAGTGTGTGTATGTGTGTGAATGTTTGAGTGTGTGTATGTGTGTGAATGTTTGAGTGTGTGTGTGTGTGTGTGTGTGAAAGTTTGAGTGTGTGTATGTGTGTGAATGTTTGAGTGTGTGTATGTGTGTGAATGTTTGAGTGTGTGTATGTGTGTGAATGTTTGAGTGTGTGTATGTGAATGTTTGAGTGTGTGTATGTGTGTGAATGTTTGAGTGTGTGTATGTGTGTGAATGTTTGAGTGTGTGTATGTGAATGTTTGAGTGTGTGTATGTGTGTGAATGTTTGAGTGTATGTGTGTGAATGTTTGAGTGTATGTGTGTGAATGTTTGAGTGTGTGTGTATGTGTGTGAATATTTGAGTGTGTGTGTGTGTATGTGAATGTTTGAGTGTGCGTATGTGTGTGAATGTTTGTGTGTGTGTATGTGAATGTTTGAGTGTGTGTATGTGTGTGAATGTTTGAGTGTGTGTATGTGTGTGAATGTTTGAGTGTGTGTGTGTGTGTGTGTGTGTGTGTGTGTGTGTGTGTGTGTGTGTGTGTGTGTGTGTGTGTGTGTGTGTGTGTGTGTGTGTGTGTGTGTGTGAATGTTTGAGTGTGTGTATGTGAATGTTTGAGTGTGTGTATGTGAATGTTTGAGTGTGTGTGTGTATGTGTGTGAATGTTTGAGTGTGTGTATGTGTGTGAATGTTTGAGTGTGTATATGTGTGTGAATATTTGAGTGTGTATATGTATGTGAATGTTTGAGTGTGTGTATGTGTGTGAATGTTTGAGTGTGTGTATGTGAATGTTTGAGTGTGTGTATGTGTGTGAATGTTTGAGTGTGTGTATGTGTGTGAATGTTTGAGTGTGTGAATGTTTGAGTGTGTGTATGTGAATGTTTGAGTGTGTGTATGTGTGTGAATGTTTGAGTGTGTGTGTGTGTGTGTGTGTGTGTGTGTGTGTGTGTGTGTGTGTGTGTGTGTGTGTGTGTGTGTGTGAGTGAATGTTTGAGTGTGTGTGTGTGTGTGTGTGTGTGTGTGTGTGTGTGTGTGTGTGTGTGTGTGTGTGTGTGTGTGTGTGTGTGTGTTTGAGTGTGTGTATGTGAATGTTTGAGTGTGTGTATGTGTGTGAATGTTTGAGTGTGTGTATGTGAATGTTTGAGTGTGTGTGTGTGTGTGTGTGTGTGTGTGTGTGTGTGTGTGTGTGTATGTGTGTGAATGTTTGAGTGTGTGTATGTGTGTGTTTGAGTGTGTGTATGTGTGTGAATGTTTGAGTGTGTGTATGTGAATGTTTGAGTGTGTGTATGTGTGTGAATGTTTGAGTGTGTGTATGTGTGTGAATGTTTGAGTGTGTGAATGTTTGAGTGTGTGTGTGTGTGTGTGTGTGTGTGTGTGTGTGTGTGTGTGTGTGTGTGTGTGTGTGTGTGTGTGTGTGTGTGTGTGTGTGTGTGTGTGTGTGTGTGTGTGTGTGAATGTTTGAGTGTGTGTATGTGAATGTTTGAGTGTGTGTATGTGTGTGAATGTTTGAGTGTGTGTATGTGAATGTTTGAGTGTGTGTGTGTGTGTGTGTGTGTGTGTGTGTGTGTGTGTGTGTGTGTGTGTGTGTGAATGTTTGAGTGTGTGTATGTGAATGTTTGAGTGTGTGTATGTGTGTGAATGTTTGAGTGTGTGTGTGTGTGTGTGTGTGTGTGTGTGTGTGTGTGTGTGTGTGTGTGTGTGTGTGTGTGTGTGTGTGTGTGTGTGTGTGTGTGAATGTTTGAGTGTGTGTATGTGAATGTTTGAGTGTGTGTATGTGTGTGAATGTTTGAGTGTGTGTATGTGAATGTTTGAGTGTGTGTGTGTGTGTGTGTGTGTGTGTGTGTATGTGTGTGAATGTTTGAGTGTGTGTATGTGTGTGTTTGAGTGTGTGTGTATATGTGTGTGAATGTTTGAGTGTGTGTGTGTGTGTGTGTGTGTGTGTGTGTGTGTGTGTGTGTGTGTGTGTGTGTGTGTGTGTGTGTGTGTGTGTGTGTGTGTGTGTGAGAATGTTTGTGTG
>NW_024061470.1:65798-125411 GCF_016432855.1 Salvelinus namaycush
CGGTGGCGAAAGAGAGAGCGGAAGTTTGAATGCGAGCGAGGAGCCATCCAATACACACACAAACATTCACCACATATGCACACTCAAACATTCACATACACAACATACCACACTCAAACACATCACACACTAAAACATACACACTACAAACATTCACCAAACATTCACACAACACCACATACATTCACATACACAACATACATAGCACTAACATTCACATACACCACTCCACTACCCACCAAATCTCAAATCAAACTCACACACAATACACATATCTATTATACACACTCAACATCCTCCACCTCAAATTCACACACTCCACAACATTCAATTCCACACATTAACACACCTCACATCCCCTAAACATTCTCACACACATCACATTCACATACACTAACACAACATACATCACACACACATCACCCAACATCACACACTCAACATCAAATTCATACACACACTCACATTCACACAAACAACACACACACACACACACACTCACAACCAAACAAACAACCACACCACACACAACCCCACACTAACATTCACATACACACACTCAAACATCCATCACCCCAACCACCTAAACACTCAAACATTCATCACAACAATAACACTCAAACATTCCACCAGACACACACTCAAACATTCACACTACACACACCACTCAACTTCACACACATACACACACACACCACTCCCACACAACACATTCACACTCAACACACATAACACCTCAACATCAATATGCCACACTCAACACATTCACATACACATCACACTCAAACATTACCACAAACACACACTCAAACATTAACACATCACCCCAACATCACATACCACACACTCAACATCACAAACACCCTCAAACGTACATAGCAACACACAAACTTCACACACATATGACACCGCAAACATTAACACACATACACACGCACATTCACCAACACACTCAAAACATTACTTACACAACTTAACATTCACACATCAAACAACTCCTTCACACACACCAACACTCAACATCACCAACATACACACACTCAAACTCACACTACACACACTCAAACATTCACTACACATCCCTAACAAACATTAACACAACACAACTCAATCACACACACACACACAACACACACACACACACACAACACACACCACACACACACACACACACCACACACTCAACACACACCACACCACTCAAGACATTCCACAACATCGACACACTCAAATATTCATACACACACTCAAACATGTACACCACACACACACACACACACACACACACACACACACAACACACACCCACACACCACACCACATTCACATACCACATCAACATCACACACATCACACCCACTCAAAACATTAACACAACCCACTTCAAACTTCACACACGTAACACACTCAAACATTCCACACATACACAACACATCACACACAATCACATCACATACCACACACACACAGCCCCACACCCAAACCACACAAATACACACCTCAAACTTCACATACACACACTCACAACACCCAAACTATCACATACACACTCAACACACACAAACACATTCACACACTAGCACCCAAACATTCACATAACACACACACACACTCAAACATCACATCACACACTCACAACATTCCAACATCACAACCAACACACTTAAACATTCACATACCACATCAAACATCACAATTGCCCCACACTCAAACATTCACATCCCACTCACACACACACACTACACAAATTCACACACACCACACACACACACAACATCCCACAAAAAACACCAAACAAACACCCCACCCACCCAAACATCCAACACTACCAACATCCACACACTAAACATTCAACATTACACACATCACAACACTACCACATTCACACTCAAACATACACACATCCAGACTCAAACATTCACTACACAACACACTCAACATCACACACACACACACACACACACACACCACACACACACACACACACACACTCAAACATTCACACACCCTAACATTCCTACACACATCAATTCACACCATACATCAAACATTACACATACCACTGACACCCAACACATACACAAACATTCACTCACTCACATACACACAACACACCAAAACATATGCACACTCAAACACATCAACATACACACACACACACACTCAAACATTCACACAACATACACCACACACTCAACACACACATACACACATCAACATTAAACAAACACCAAACATCAACATACAACACGAGCAACACAACACTCAAACATTCACAACACATCAACACATCAACATTCACACTCAACATCACACTCATAATCCACACACACACACACACCACACACACACAATAACACACACACACACACACACACACACACACACACACACACACAACATCTCACACCCACACACACACACACAACACACCACAACACACACACACAGCACACAACCACACCACACGAACACACGACACCCAACACCAAACATTACATCTATTACACACACACTCAAACACAGCACATACACACACTCAAAACATTCCATACAAACACTCAAACTCACTACACAACATCAAACATTCACATACACACACTCAAACATTTCACAATACCTACACACACCACACTCAAACTTCACATACACACCAAACATTCAGTACACATATGACACCTCAAACCATTCACATACACACACCCACACACTCAAAATTACACACGAACCACACTCAAACATTCACACACATCCAAACACTCAAACCACAGTCACATACAACACTCAAACATCACAACCACACTCAAACATTCACAACATACACACACTCAAACATTCACCACATACACACACTCAAGATTCACACACATAACACATCACTTCACACACAGTCCACATACATCACACACTACACACACTCCAAACATTCACACACATACACACACCAAACATTCACACACAAAATCTACATACACACACTCAACATTCACATACACACACTCAAACATTCACACACATCCACTCAAACACATCTACACCACATACCACCAACTCAAGCATGCACACACACCACAACACACACATCACACACACACAACACAACAACACACACCACACATCGACACACCACACACACACACTCAAATAACACACACATAGCACACACTCAAACATTAACAATACATCCAATACACTAAGCACACCAAACCACACACACACAGCCACAATACAGCACACATCCACACAACTGCAACACATCAACACACCACACACAGCTCAATCCATCACATCAACATCACACCATACACATCAAACAATTCCGCATCCACTAACCACCACACAGAACACCATTCCACACCCACCCACACAATACATTCACATCACACACTTCAACAAACACATACCATACACACACTCAAACATTCACACACATACACACCACATCACACACATTCATTCACACATACACACACTTCAAACATTCAACACTAATACACACCCACTCACATCACACCATCACAACTACACACACACTACACCACAAACACACAACACACACCACAACACATTCACATACAACACACTCACGATTCACCACACTAACATCACACACCATACACTTCAAACATTCACATAACCACTACAAACATTAACACACGACGAGCCACTCAAACATTTCACATTACACAGCAACACACTCAAATTCACACACGAACCACACTCAAACATTCACACCACTACAAGACACTCAAACATTCACACACATTACACACACAACAGCTGCAAACATTCACATACACACACTCACATTCACATACCACCACTAAAACATTCACACACATACCACTCAAACATTCCCAACTACACACACTCACGCATTACACACACACACTACAAACATCACCACACACACACACACACACACATTGCATTACAATAAGTCCACATACACACACTCAAACATTCACACACATTATGCACACTCAAACATTCACACAATACACACACTCAAACATTCACACACAACTACACACTAAACATATCACACACATACAAACACACTAAAACATTCACACAATACACACACAGCGAACTCAAACACACATACCACACTCAACTTCACAACATAACACTCACACCAACACTCAAACATTCACGACACATCACTAAACATTCACTACACATACACACACTCACAGCATGTACACACACAACTCACACACACACACACACACACACACCACACACATTGATTTCTCACTGGTCGCAGGGCTGGAGGATAGAGGGATGGTGAGAGGGAGGGAGGGAGGGAGGGATAGAGGGAGGGAGGCAGGGAGAGGAGCATGCATGTGGACATGGATGGTAGACTGGAGTGATTAGGAAGACTAATCGATAGACAGATGGGATGTGTTGCAATGCATGAGCCTGTACGTGCGTCCGTGTGTGCGTCCGTGTGTGCGTCCGTGTGTGTGTGTGTGTGTGTGTGTGTGTGTGTGTGTGTGTGTGTGTGTGTGTGTGTGTGTGTGTGTGTGTGTGTGTGTGTGTGTGTGTGTGTGTGTGTGTGTGTGTGTGTGTGTGGTGAGGAAGGAGAGACGCATGCACAGCCCGGTACATTAGCAGTAACGTTACAGCCTAGCTGTGTCTCCATGTACATTAATCACTCTCCTCTCCCTCTCCTTTCCGTGTCTGTACGTCTGCCTTCAGTAGCAACACAGTACCGACACAACTGTCTGATAATTGCTGCTTCTCTCATCTGCAGAATGCGTGTGTGTGTCGTGTTTGTGGGTCTCTGTGTGTGACGGTCTGTGAGCTGTTGTTGATTGAGAACAAGGTATAGGAGGAAGATCTATAACATGTATTCCCGCTAGTGGCTCTGCTTCAACTGTGTCTGCATATGGTGTGTGTACGTGTGTGTGTTATCAATGTGTGTCCCTGTGTATGTGTACAAACATTAGTGTGCATGTCACAGCACTGAAATGGTATAAGAGAATGAGAAGTGGTTTGAGGGGTGCATGCCGTGCCATGGGTAGCAGTCCCCCTTGTTATGCTTCTAGATGATGTTACCAATACTTATAGCAGAGCTGGGACGATAAACCCAAAATGATCCACACCGACCATACCGATCACTTATCGCAGGCATTTTGCTGTTACCGTTCATTACGATAAGTATCCCATACTAGAGAAATGTGAAGTTCTACACGTGCTTTTACACCTGCATTGCTGTTTGGGGTTCTAGGCTGGGTTTCTGTACAGCACTTTGTGACATCAGCTGATGTAAGAAGGGCTTTATAAATACATTTGATTGATTGATTGAAGTTTGAAATTAAATAAGTTTGCTAATATGGGTGATTGTTAATGGGACAACCATCAAACTAGTAGTAGTAGTTTAAAGGATAATAGTTATAAACTGTGGTGCACATTAATGTTATAAACTGTGGTGCACATTCATGTTATAAACTGTGGTGCACATTAATGTTATAAACTGTGGTGCACATTCATGTTATAAACTGTGGTGCACATTAATGTTATAAACTGTGGTGCACATTCATGTTATAAACTGTGGTGCACATTAATGTTATAAACGATGGTGCACATTAATGTTATAAACTGTGGTGCACATTCATGTTATAAACTGTGGTGCACATTAATTAATGTCATAAACTGTGGTTCACATTAATGTTATAAACTGTGGTGCACATTAATGTTATAAACTGTGGTGCACATTAATTAATGTCATAAACTGTGGTGCACATTAATGTTATAAACTGTGGTGCACATTCATGTTATAAACTGTGGTGCACATTAATTAATGTTATAAACTGTGGTGCACATTAATTGATGTTATATACTGTGGTGCACATTAATGTTATAAACTGTGGTGCACATTCATGTTATAAACTGTGGTGCACATTAATGTTATAAACTGTGGTGCACATTAATTAATGTTATAAACTGTGGTGCACATTAATTAATGTTATATACTGTGGTTCACATTAATTAATGTTATAAACTGTGGTGCACATTAATTAATGTTATATACTGTGGTTCACATTAATTAATGTTAGAAACTGTGGTGCACATTAATGTTAGAAACTGTGGTGCACATTAATGTTAGAAACTGTGGTGCACATTAATGTTATAAACTGTGGTGCACATTAATGTTATAAACTGTGGTGCACATTAATTCATGTTATAAACTGTGGTGCACGTTCATGTTATAAACTGTGGTGCACATTAATGTTATAAACTGTGGTTCACATTAATGTTATAAACTGTGGTGCACATTAATGTTATAAACTGTGGTGCACATTCATGTTATAAACTGTGGTGCACATTCATGTTATAAACTGTGGTGCACATTCATGTTATAAACTGTGGTGCACATTCATGTTATAAACTGTGGTGCACATTCATGTTATAAACTGTGGTGCACATTAATGTTATAAACTGTGGTGCACATTCATGTTATAAACTGTGGTGCACATTAATGTTATAAACTGTGGTTCACATTAATGTTATAAACTGTGGTGCACATTCATGTTATAAACTGTGGTGCACATTAATTAATGTTATAAACTGTGGTGCACATTAATTAATGTCATAAACTGTGGTGCACATTAATTAATGTTATAAACTGTGGTTCACATTAATGTTATAAACTGTGGTGCACATTAATTAATGTTATAAACTGTGGTGCACATTAATGTTATAAACTGTGGTGCACATTCATGTTATAAACTGTGGTGCACATTAATGTTATAAACTGTGGTGCACATTCATGTTATAAACTGTGGTGCACATTCATGTTATAAACTGTGGTGCACATTAATGTTATAAACTGTGGTGCACATTAATTAATGTTATAAACTGTGGTGCACATTAATTAATGTTATATACTGTGGTGCACATTAATGTTATAAACTGTGGTGCACATTCATGTTATAAACTGGTGCACATTAATGTTATAAACTGTGGTTCACATTAATGTTATAAACTGTGGTGCACATTCATGTTATAAACTGTGGTGCACTTTAATTAATGTTATAAACTGTGGTGCACATTAATTAATGTTATAAACTGTGGTGCACATTAATTAATGTTATAAACTGTGGTGCACATTAATTAATGTTATAAACTGTGGTGTACATTAATGTTATAAACGTATCATTCTATTTATCGTTATCGCATCAATTCAGGTAATTTATCACGATAGGGATTTTTGTCCATATCACCCAGCTCTAACTTATAGATTGTGTTGCATCGATCAGTTACGTTGGAGATACAGTAGGTATGTATGTTGGAGATGCGTATATTGGAGGAACATGGTTAGATGATTGTGTGGTGTTATTACGGTATGCACAACCTTGAGTTGGTGACAGACTTGATGACAGGGGAGCTTGTGTCAGTATAGATACCACTGGGCTGCAGTCCAGAGGAATGTTCGTGTGAGGAACATAACCAACCTAACAAACCAATCCCCTAGGTGTGCCGGGTTCCAAATTACACCTTATTCCCCATATAGATCCCATTCATCTCTGGTCAACAGTGGTGCACTAGGCTCAATTATGAGGAAGTTGTCATTACAGATGGATGCAGTCCGTGATTGTGTGGTGCTCATTGGTTCATGCTGGCAAATGACTGT
Source organism: Salvelinus namaycush (assembly GCF_016432855.1). Taxonomy (NCBI): domain Eukaryota; kingdom Metazoa; phylum Chordata; class Actinopteri; order Salmoniformes; family Salmonidae; genus Salvelinus; species Salvelinus namaycush. The sequence continues at coordinate 73,441 of NW_024061470.1, forward strand.
ATTTAAGTGAGTTGCTATGCGAGTTGCTATGCCAGTGGAGGGGACGGCATGGGTAAAGAAGAAGAAGGGAAGAAAAACAGTCAAGCAACATACAGTATGTAAACATTATTAAAGGTAAACAGTATGTTGACAGTAGCTGGTTGAATCATTGGATGACTGGTTAGCTAACTCAGTGACATTATATGTGGTTGAATGTTTGGATGACTGGTTAACTAACTCAGTGACATTATATGTGGTTGAATCATTGGATGACTGGTTAACTAACTCAGTGACATTATATGTGGTTGAATGTTTGGATGACTGGTTAACTAACTCAGTGACATTATATGTGGTTGAATGTTTGGATGACTGGTTAACTAACTCAGTGACATTATATGTGGTTGAATGTTTGGATGACTGGTTAACTAACTCAGTGACATTATATGTGGTTGAATGTTTGGATGACTGGTTAACTAACTCAACTAGGTCTTCCAAAAGGGGATCAAGTGGCTGACATGCAGGTGCTTGTGGGTATTCTCACTTCTTCTGTGGTCTTTCCATGATAGCTCTATGTACTATAGTTAGATAGCAACTGGAAACTGCCAATTATCGTCATCTCCCATACTCATTATCCCCTGTTTATTCATGAGGCTATTTTAGCGAGGCGGACAAACATAACCTGACCTCTTTATTGGCTCTACATGGGGGGGGTTCTTCTTCTTCTTCTTTGGATGACTACGTCTGTGTCATCAGAGCACCTAGCTGTGCATACATTTCTCTCTTCCAGTGTAGTCAGACCTCTCTATGTTACACCAGCTAGATCCTACGTCCAGTAGCTTGTTGCTCAGGCAACCGCCATCATCATATATAGCCTAGCATCTTAGAGAGTGAGGTTCTGGAACAACATCTCTGGTCTTTCTGTCAACCAACCCAGCGCAATCTTACTCTACCTTGCCCAGTCGCCGACACAAGGCTGCCAAGCGAGCCCCTGGTCTGGTGCATTATGTCATCAGCTGACCCCTGACCCCAGAGAGAACACAGGAAATACAAAACCCACTGCCCAGCTCTGGGGAGCCGAGTCAGGGCAGAGTCAGTTAAATGTATTTATTCATGTGCTTAAAAAATGTGCCCTCATTTCAGAAGGTCCCTGACCCCTCCCACCTCCCTCTCTCTCCCAGGATTAAGGCTCCCTCCTGGTGCAGTGTGCATGTATGCAGGGGGATACCTATCTCCTACCTCTCTCTCTCTCGTACCTCTCTCTCTCCTACCTCTCTCTCTCTTTCTCTTCTTCCTGCTGTCCCCTTTTTCCACTCCTTTTTTTAATGTATCTCATGTTATCGCTAAGTGTCTCTCCCCATCTCTCTCTCTGTCCTCTCTCTTAGTGACTACATCATCAAGGAGAAGACAGTGCTTCTGCAGAAAAAAGACAGTGAGGGTTTTGGCTTTGTGCTGAGAGGAGCCAAGGGTAAGTAAACACGTGCAATCAGCTGTTGATAGATAGACAGTCAGACATACAGACAGGCCTTTAACAGGCACACACACACAGATGAACACACTTGGACAGTCTCACTGTGCTGCATCGGCTTCATCAGTCTAGTTATATACAATGGTTATGACATAATGTTGGTGACCCCTCTGTTCTCTGTCTTCAGCTCAGACCCCCATCGAGGAGTTCACTCCCACCCCAGCCTTCCCAGCACTGCAGTACCTGGAGTCTGTCGACGAAGGAGGCGTGGCCTGGAGAGCCGGTCTGAGAATGGGAGACTTCCTCATTGAGGTGTGTGCTGCTAGGGCATGATGGGAGCTGTAGTTGGATCCTTCACAATGACTGTTATTATGAAAAATCACCCTCTCTAAAAATCACCCTCTCTGGACTTCTTCTTCTTCCCCTCTACTTCTCCCCCCCCCCCCCCCCCCCCCCCCTCTCAGGTGAATGGTCAGAATGTGGTGAAGGTGGGACACAGGCAGGTGGTCAACATGATCAGGCAAGGTGGAAACGCCCTCATGGTCAAGGTTGTCATGGTAACACGCAACCCTGACATGGAGGATGGCCAGAGAAAGAAAAGTAAGAGACAACACAGGGTCTGGAACTACGACAACGATGATGGCGACGAGGATGAGTATGAGGACGAGGATGATGATGCTTTCCTTTCTCCACAGTCCCCCAGCAGAGTAAAAGACTAAGTACTCCGGCCATCGCTCTCCGCTCCAAATCCATGACCTCAGAACTGGAGGAGATGGGTAAGACATGGGGGAGACGGGTTGGGTTCTGGGTAGAGACAGGAAAGACAGAAGGACAGAGGAGGAAAGGGAGACCAGGAAGGCACAGAGAGGGAAAGAGCATCTAGAAGGAATACAGAGGAATGTATAACAGAGGGAGATGAATGTCTGGAGATAGAGAGAAATGATGAGAAGAGAAGGTGAAAGACAGGAGGGATGGGTGGAGCTTAAGATGCATGAAGTGAAAAAAGCGAGAGAGGAAAGAACCCACTGTGCACAGACGTGGACGTCTATTCCACGTTGATTCAACGTAATTTTATTGAGATGACGTGGAAAAAACGTTGATTCAACCAGTGTGTGCCCAGTGGGAAAGGAAAGGCAAAAAGGGGATACAGTCACAGAGAGGTATGCTGTGATGGACAGAGGGAAGAAAAGGAGGGGAAGCAAGAGAGGCAGAGAAGTGACACTGTCATGTACTGTCTGAGTGTCCAGGGAAAGGTGTCAGAACCAGCATTGTTAGGGTACCAACATGGATGAGAGTCTCAATGCATTTCACTGTTCTTTCAGAGGTTCCACACTGTCACTTCCAGCACCCCCACTACAGGTAACCCCCCAAACAATGACCCCACCCACCCCCTGATCCTTCTCACTGAGCCCCCCTTTACCCCCTGACCCCCTGCACCCCCCAGCCCTATAACCCTAGCATCCCCAGACCAGTCCCACGTCTCCACAAACACACCTACACTGGCTGAGTGTGTTGTTGCCAGGGTAACACTGCAGGGGGTGGGTGTCACTCGGAGGGAGACTACTGTAGATGCTGCTGCGGTCTCTACTGAGCATGCTCACTTTGCCCATGATGATGATTTATGGGAGCAGATAATATGAGAGGCAAGCGGGAGCCTCTGAGTATTCCCTATCTGATCCTAGGTCAGATTCCAGCTCATTCCAACACTCCCACATGTCACTCTCCCTTACAAGCCAGTCTGCTGGGACATTACTCCTGTCCTCAATACACACTGCTTATTATCTCATGTAGTGCAGAGCCAGGATAAGATCCAGATGGTTGGGTAACTACTAGCTTACTGTACCCCTGACTATCCCCTCATCACCCCTCTCTGTGGTCCAAACCCCTGACTATCCCCTCATCACCCCTCTCTGTGGTCCAACCCCCCTGACTCTCCCCTCATCACCCCTCGCTGTGGTCCAAAACCCTGACTATCCCCTCATCACCCCTCGCTGTGGTCCAACCCCCTGACTATCCCCTCATCACCCCTCGCTGTGGTCCAACCCCCTGACTATCCCCTCATCACCCCTCTCTGTGGTCCAACCCCCTGACTATCCCCTCATCACCCCTCTCTGTGGTCCAAACCCCTGACTATCCCCTCATCACCCCTCTCTGTGGTCCAAACCCCTGACTATCCCCTCATCACCCCTCTCTGTGGTCCAAACCCCTGACTATCCGCTCATCACCCCTCTCTGTGGTCCAAACCCCTGACTATCCGCTCATCACCCCTCTCTGTGGTCCAAACCCCTGACTATCCCCTCATCACCCTTCTATATGGTCCAAACCCCCTGACTCTCCCCTCATCACCCCTCGCTGTGGTCCAACCCCCTGACTATCCCCTCATCACCCCTCTCTGTGGTCCAAACCCCTGACTATCCCCTCATCACCCCTCGCTGTGGTCCAAACCCCTGACTATCCCCTCATCACCCCTCGCTGTGGTCCAACCCCCTGACTATCCCCTCATCACCCCTCTCTGTGGTCCAAACCCCTGACTATCCCCTCATCACCCCTCTCTGTGGTCCAAACCCCTGACTATCCCCTCATCACCCCTCTCTGTGGTCCAACCCCCCTGACTATCCCCTCATCACCCCTCTCTGTGGTCCAACCCCCCTGACTATCCCCTCATCACCCCTCTCTGTGGTCCAACCCCCCTGACTATCCCCCCATCACCCCTCTCTGTGGTCCAACCCCCCTGACTATCCCCCCATCACCCCTCTCTGTGGTCCAAACCCCTGACTATCCCCTCATCACCCCTCGCTGTGGTCCAAACCCCTGACTATCCCCTCATCACCCCTCGCTGTGGTCCAAACCCCTGACTATCCCCTCATCACCCCTCTCTGTGGTCCAAACCCCTGACTATCCGCTCATCACCCCTCTCTGTGGTCCAAACCCCTGACTATCCGCTCATCACCCCTCTCTGTGGTCCAAACCCCTGACTATCCCCTCATCACCCTTCTATATGGTCCAAACCCCCTGACTCTCCCCTCATCACCCCTCGCTGTGGTCCAAACCCCTGACTATCCCCTCATCACCCCTCGCTGTGGTCCAACCCCCTGACTATCCCCTCATCACCCCTCTCTGTGGTCCAAACCCCTGACTATCCCCTCATCACCCCTCGCTGTGGTCCAAACCCCTGACTATCCCCTCATCACCCCTCTCTGTGGTCCAAACCCCTGACTATCCGCTCATCACCCCTCTCTGTGGTCCAAACCCCTGACTATCCGCTCATCACCCCTCTCTGTGGTCCAAACCCCTGACTATCCCCTCATCACCCTTCTATACGGTCCAAACCCCCTGACTCTCCCCTCATCACCCCTCGCTGTGGTCCAAACCCCTGACTATCCCCTCATCACCCCTCGCTGTGGTCCAACCCCCTGACTATCCCCTCATCACCCCTCTCTGTGGTCCAAACCCCTGACTATCCCCTCATCACCCCTCGCTGTGGTCCAAACCCCTGACTATCCCCTCATCACCCCTCGCTGTGGTCCAAACCCCTGACTATCCCCTCATCACCCCTCTCTGTGGTCCAAACCCCTGACTATCCCCTCATCACCCCTCTCTGTGGTCCAACCCCCCTGACTATCCCCTCATCACCCCTCTCTGTGGTCCAACCCCCCTGACTATCCCCTCATCACCCCTCTCTGTGGTCCAACCCCCCTGACTATCCCCCCATCACCCCTCTCTGTGGTCCAACCCCCCTGACTATCCCCCCATCACCCCTCTCTGTGGTCCAACCCCCCTGACTATCCCCTCATCACCAATCGCTGTGGTCCAAACCCCTGACTATCCCCTCATCACCCCTCTCTGTGGTCCAAACCCCTGACTATCCCCTCATCACCCCTCTCTGTGGTCCAAACCCCTGACTATCCCCTCATCACCCCTCTCTGTGGTCCAAACCCCTGACTATCCGCTCATCACCCCTCTCTGTGGTCCAAACCCCTGACTATCCGCTCATCACCCCTCTCTGTGGTCCAAACCCCTGATTATCCCCTCATCACCCTTCTATATGGTCCAAACCCCCTGACTCTCCCCTCATCACCCCTCGCTGTGGTCCAACCCCCTGACTATCCCCTCATCACCCCTCTCTGTGGTCCAAACCCCTGACTATCCCCTCATCACCCCTCGCTGTGGTCCAAACCCCTGACTATCCCCTCATCACCCCTCGCTGTGGTCCAACCCCCTGACTATCCCCTCATCACCCCTCTCTGTGGTCCAAACCCCTGACTATCCCCTCATCACCCCTCTCTGTGGTCCAAACCCCTGACTATCCCCTCATCACCCCTCTCTGTGGTCCAACCCCCCTGACTATCCCCTCATCACCCCTCTCTGTGGTCCAACCCCCCTGACTATCCCCTCATCACCCCTCTCTGTGGTCCAACCCCCCTGACTATCCCCCCATCACCCCTCTCTGTGGTCCAACCCCCCTGACTATCCCCCCATCACCCCTCTCTGTGGTCCAAACCCCTGACTATCCCCTCATCACCCCTCGCTGTGGTCCAAACCCCTGACTATCCCCTCATCACCCCTCGCTGTGGTCCAAACCCCTGACTATCCCCTCATCACCCCTCTCTGTGGTCCAAACCCCTGACTATCCGCTCATCACCCCTCTCTGTGGTCCAAACCCCTGACTATCCGCTCATCACCCCTCTCTGTGGTCCAAACCCCTGACTATCCCCTCATCACCCTTCTATATGGTCCAAACCCCCTGACTCTCCCCTCATCACCCCTCGCTGTGGTCCAAACCCCTGACTATCCCCTCATCACCCCTCGCTGTGGTCCAACCCCCTGACTATCCCCTCATCACCCCTCTCTGTGGTCCAAACCCCTGACTATCCCCTCATCACCCCTCGCTGTGGTCCAAACCCCTGACTATCCCCTCATCACCCCTCTCTGTGGTCCAAACCCCTGACTATCCGCTCATCACCCCTCTCTGTGGTCCAAACCCCTGACTATCCGCTCATCACCCCTCTCTGTGGTCCAAACCCCTGACTATCCCCTCATCACCCTTCTATACGGTCCAAACCCCCTGACTCTCCCCTCATCACCCCTCGCTGTGGTCCAAACCCCTGACTATCCCCTCATCACCCCTCGCTGTGGTCCAACCCCCTGACTATCCCCTCATCACCCCTCTCTGTGGTCCAAACCCCTGACTATCCCCTCATCACCCCTCGCTGTGGTCCAAACCCCTGACTATCCCCTCATCACCCCTCGCTGTGGTCCAAACCCCTGACTATCCCCTCATCACCCCTCTCTGTGGTCCAAACCCCTGACTATCCCCTCATCACCCCTCTCTGTGGTCCAACCCCCCTGACTATCCCCTCATCACCCCTCTCTGTGGTCCAACCCCCCTGACTATCCCCTCATCACCCCTCTCTGTGGTCCAACCCCCCTGACTATCCCCCCATCACCCCTCTCTGTGGTCCAACCCCCCTGACTATCCCCCCATCACCCCTCTCTGTGGTCCAACCCCCCTGACTATCCCCTCATCACCAATCGCTGTGGTCCAAACCCCTGACTATCCCCTCATCACCCCTCTCTGTGGTGCAAACCCCTGACTATCCCCCCATCACCCCTCTCTGTGGTCCAACCCCCCTGACTATCCCCTCATCACCCCTCTCTGTGGTCCAACCCCCCTGACTATTCCATCACCCCTCTATATGGTCTAAACCCCCTGACTCTCCCCTCATCACCCCTCTCTGTGGTCCAAACCCCTGACTGACTGATTGACACACAGCATGAGCAGCCGCCCCCACAGACCCCCCCTGCCCTGCCCTGATCTCCCTCCACCTGTAAACCAATGATCACTACCCCTATAGTATGGAACATCCCAAACCTACACTACACTAATGTTGCGACCCCTCGTCCCACTACTACACAAACCTTAATGCTGTAATAGCAGTATATATACTGTATAACCCCACACATACATGACCCCTGTCCAGGGTGATAATGCAGCTATACTCTCCATATTTAATGTATAACCATACAGTAGATATATTTGTTTCATTTAATCTTCATAAACAAACATATGCTATAAAGATCTCTTTTCATACAAAAGTCTGTCCTGCAACTGTTCTTTATGGATCAACTTCTGCTCCTCATTCCATATGCGCGTTCCCTAAAGCAAGGTTTCAGGAGCAGAATGTGTGATGGAGCCATATCAGCCTGTACCATATGCTTATTCTAATGCCATGAATTAATATAGCTACCTCTGACAATGCCCATTAAACTGTCTCACCTCTATGTTTGGTGCAGTGTCCCAGTTCACCTGGAAGTCACGCTGCAAGATAGCACCAGCATTAACATGGAAATGATATCACACACTTACCTGAGTTCTTCAGCGTTGTTTTAACAGCACGTTTCAATTCTAAAGCAGTAGCCTAAGCATCGATTACAAGGCTAATGACAGTATGCTATCTTTCTTTTTACTGGAAAGTTGTTCAACAGTTATTACACACAGTGTTGTTTTCTAAACTGAATGATTTGGCGTGTCTGAAATGAAATGACCCTAACGTAATTCAGCTAACATTTAAGACATTTTAACAAAACACTTAACCAGACTACTTTCCTACCACTCACCACCTCTAAAAACGTGGTCCCCACAATACACAAGCTCACAGTCACAGGGGGCTGTTTGAACCCCTCTCTAAACCCGTCTGTAGAACCCTGTGGTCTACTCACGCTCCCCTACTCTGTTTAAACCTCTGTCTTTCCTCTCAACTCACTGCACTTCCCTGGTGGGGACGCGTCACAGTGGAGAGAGGTGAGAGATTTGTGTGTGTGTGTGTGTGTGTGTGTGTGTGTGTGTGTGTGTGTGTGTGTGTGTGTGTGTGTGTGTGTGTGTGTGTGTGTGTGTGTGTGTGTGTGTGTGTGTGTGTGTGTGTGTGTCACAAAGAGGACACAGACATTTCTGATTGCAGCACACATAGGAATATAAGTATTACTTACTATGATGGTGTTACAGTAACTCAAGTGATGGTGTTACAGTAACTCAAGTGCCAAAGTTAACGTCTGCCTTTGCCTTGTCCTCAGCTGCTACCCCCTGGGAAAAAAAATCAGGTACAAATCACAAACTTCTTTTATGCTTTTATCTGTTAAAACTGCAAACGTCTCTGCTAGCCAGTTAGCATTCAGTCAGCTTACTGGGTTTTTCCATATCCTTTCAGAATTTGAGTCTTCACAAGTTACAGAGAAGAAGAGGACAGTCTATCAGATGGCTTTGAGTAAGAGACTTCATATGCATGTACAGCATCAGGGGAATAGCCGGGCTTTATTTTTCACATATCAATAAATTCCCCCTCAGTGGGTGGATGTGTGGTGGAGTGTTTGTTGGCCTGATTTGACCCTCTCTCCTCTCCCTCACCCTTTCCCTCCTCCACTCTGTCGCATCCTCTTCTCTAACCTCTATACCACTTGTTTCCCTTTCTCTCTCCATCTCTCTCTTTCGCGCCCTGTCTCTCTCTCTCTCTATCGGTCCATCTCTCTCCATCTCTCCGTCTCCCTCTCTCTGTCTCTCTCTCTCTCCGTCTCTCTCTCTCCGTCTCTCACTCTCCATCTCTCTCTCCATCTCTCTGTCTCCGTCTCTCTGTCTCTCTGTTTCCGTCTCTCGCTATCCATCTCTCTCTGTCTCTCTCTCTCTCCGTCTCTCTCTCTCCGTCTCTCACTCTCCATCTCTCTCTCTCCATCTCTCTGTCTCCGTCTCTCTGTCTCCGTCTCTCTGTCTCTCTCTGTTTCCGTCTCTCGCTATCCATCTCTCTCTGTTTCCGTCTCTCGCTATCCATCTCTCTCTCCGTCTCTCTCTCTCTCTCCGTCTCTCTTTCTCACTGTCTCAGATAAGCTAGATGAGATCCTGGCAGCAGCTCAGCAGACAATCAGCACCAATGAGGGGCCAGGGACGCGGGGTCAGGGGGCAAGGAGAGACAGGAGCCAGGGCTCCTTTTACGCCAATGAGGTGTGTATGTGTCGGCGTTGCGTGTGTGCTGGTGCGCGTGTGTGTGTGCGAGCGCCCGTGTTCACTATCACCTGTCATGGGGTTGAGAGGAACAGTTTGTCCTGTAGTGTTCCTATGGTAACACCCACATCTTTAGGAGATGCTACACCATGTCATTCAATGGTTAGCTTGATGCAACACCCATACAAATAAGATTGGTTTGACTGCCTAAGCTACTATACTACTAGATATGAACTATTTTACAAGTAATTGACAGCTCTTTCATGAATAGTAAAGCTATTTTATTCACTTACTGTACCACAGTCTGCAAAGTTTATTTTGTTATATAAGTTCTATCCTTTCTGAACATTGTCCTCTGCTCCCTCTTCCCTCTCTTGTTGTGCAGCCAAATTACGACCAATCAGAAATGGGGATGACAGGGCTGGGCTATGACCGCGCCCAGTTCACATCAGGCCACGCCCCTCCACACGGTATGCTGCGACAGAAATCCATCGGTGAGGCTGTCTCTCTGTCTGTCTGGCCAGCCCTCTGGCCGGCCTGTCTGTCTGTCCTCTAGACTCTTAAAGGCCTGTCTCTCTGTCTGTCTGGCCAGCCCTCTGGCCGGCCTGTCTGTCTGTCCTCTAGACTCTTAAAGGCCTGTGCTGTAACACACTGTCTGCAGCTGTAACATACCATGTGCTTCTAGTCTACCTGTTCTGTCTCTGTCCTGCAGTTTACATACATGTTACTCTGGTTCATGTTGTAGTATGCTTCTGCTGTATAGCAGTATTATATGTGTTGTACTGTACTAAAATGTTTGTAGGCTGATACACTGTTTCTAGGAGCTGTTCATCACAGAAGCTGAGCTGGAACTGTGGTTCAATGTGACACAGCTAAAGACGATGGACTTCTTCTGTGACTCGCCAAGTAAAAGGCGGTATAACATCACACCCTGTTGGCAAATGACCGTTGCTGTACTTTTACCAGTACATACAGAATGATATTGCTGGTCATCATCTCTGCTAGAGGACAGACAGACTTACAGATGAAGGAGAGGACCGCCTGACAATTAGACAGACAGGCAGTTACAAAGACAGACAGACAGCCTCCCACATTAATCATCTGTTCTTTTGTTCGAGCAGTATTTTCTCTGTACCATTCCTCTACCCTGTCCCTCGCCCCTCTTCTCACTCTGCTCTGTCTCTATCCTCCATCCCTATACCTCAGTCCCTCTCTCTCGCATCAGTCCTTTTCATTCCTCTCTTGTATCTCTGTCTGTGGTGTACTGCAGGGGTGACTGAAGAGGAGAAGTCCCATCTCAATCCTCCAGCCATGAAGTTTGCCCGAAGTCTCTCGGTTCCCGGCCCAGATGACATCCCCCCGCCCCCCACCACCGCCCCGCCAGACCCCCCCTTCTCCTCTGCCCCACCCCTGGGCTGGAGAGGGTGCAAGTCTTCCCAGCAGCCCTCTGTGGCCGTGTCCCAGTCCACCTCCACGGCAGCCCACTACCAGCTCTACTCTCAGTCTGTGCACTTCACCCACGGGGGCCGCGAAAGGGCAGGGGGGTCCAGTACCGGCGCTGGAGGAGGAGGGGTGGACCACACGCACCAGTACTCTAATGCCCCCGCCCACTCCGCTCAGAGCAGGACTGCCTCTAGGAAAGGGGGCTACCCAGGGGAGCCTGTTGGATCAGGAGGGGGAGGAGGAGTGGGGGGGGTCAAGGCTGCAGGTCTAAGGAAGGGCTACAGTAACGCCTCCCCACCTTCCAGCAGTGCTACGGTGATGCCCCAGCAGCAGCAGACCACCCAGAGCCAGCAGCAGAGGGCAGACCGCAGTGCGGCTGGGGGGGCTGGAGAGGGGGTACCTAAAGGAGGGGGGGCGCGGAGAGGGAAGGGCCCTCTGGTGAAGCAGTCCAAGGTGGAGGACCTGCGGGCTGGCCAGGGCACGCTGGGGGGCAAGGCCCCAATGGAGAAGAGCTCCATCCCCATCCCCACCATCATAGTCAAGGCCCCCTCCATCAGCAGTGGCAGTGGCCGCAGCAGCCAGGGCAGCAGTGTGGAGGCTGAGCCCACCCTACCAGAGGAGACTGACAGAACCCAACCCCTCCACGGACCCCCTTCCACCCCAGCCCCGCAACCCCCTGCTCCTCCCTCCATCCCGGCCCCTCCACCGCCCTCCCTCCGAGGCCAGGATAGTGACTTCACCAGCCAGTTTGGGGCGGCCATCGTGGGCGCAGCCCGCCGGGACAGAGAACGCTTCCATGAGGCCCGCAGGAAGAGCGCCTCCATCTTCATGTCTGCCGAGGAGGAGGTGGGGCCAGGGGGAGAAGGAGGAGGAGTGGCAGGCAGGACTCAGGCCTCCCAGCAGCAGCAGTTCAGCCCCCAGCCCGGTGGCCCCTCCCCACGCCTCCGGCCCTCCAAGTCCATCGACGAGGGCATGTTCTCTGGGGACACCTTCATCCACCACACCCGCAGCATGCCCCCTGCCTTCGGTCTGCCAGAGTACTCCTCCCCGGCTCCAGACTACCAGCCCAAGTCTGTTCCGGCTGACTTCTACGGGGCGTCAAGCCGGCAGCAGCAGCAGGTCCCCTCTGGCACCACCTTCATCCACCCCCTGACAGGAAAGGTCCTGGACCCCTCGTCCCCCCTGGGCCTGGCCCTGGCTGCCAGGGAGCGGGCCCTGAAGGACGACGGCAGGATGAGGAGGGAGAGAGGGACCGAGCACCAGTTTGTACGACAGATGTCCAGTGTGGTGGCATTCCCCTCCCAGGCCACCTCCCCCACGCCGGCTTCCTCAGCCACCCATCCCTCCAGCTCCTCCTACCTGGTCACCTCCTCCTCCCTAGCCGCCACCACCTCCTCCACTGGCCGACCCCCCTCCCCCAGGATCCTCAGGGGTGCAGGCTGGGGCGAGGAGGGGGGAGGAGGGGAGCGGGAGAGGGAGGGTGGCGGGGCCAGAGAGGGGCTGAGGGTGCGCTTCTCTGAGGACAAAACAGTCCACACGCATCACTACCAGTCCCAGCACTACCAACCCACCTACAGGGAGGAAAGACAGAGGGAAAGGTCGAGAGAGAGGGAGAGGTCGAGAGAACGAGAGCGGGACAGAGAGGGGTACATGAGGCAGCAGACAGCCCCTACCCAGCAGCCCCCTCAGCTGTCGTCCCAGCAGCCTCGCCAGGCCTCGTTTCTGAGGATGGAGAGTGAGGCAGGCTACATCCTGTCTCTCACCCCTCCATCTCCCCCCGCTACAGCCGCCCCGTCTCACCCTCAGGGGGGAGGGGGTTCCGGGGGCAGTGGCCTCATGGTTCTGCCGCCCCCTGCCCCCTCTGTGGATGTGGATGATGAGTTTGTGTTTGCGGACCCACTGCCCCCTCCGCTGGAGTTTGCCAACAGCTTTGACCGGGGTGGAATGTCAGGTTACACACACCGCGCCATTATCAACAACCTGGCCTCCCGCCAGCAGCAGCCCCCACCACCTCCCCCACCACCCCCCCCAAAAGACATGTTTATCAGTGGGTTCCCGGCCCACACCCCCCTACCCTCTCCACAGGCGGGGGACTCCACCACCTCCAGCCTTACCTCCTATGACAGTGAGGTTGCCAACCTGACCCAGTCAGGAAACTCCCCCACTCAGACATCACCCAACCCCCTTCCTCCACCCTCACCCTCCAGCCTCCAGCCCACAGGACCCCCGCCTCCCCCCTCTGTCTCCCCCCCACCCCCACCCAGCTCCTTTCACAGACCCTCCCTTGCCATGACCCACTCTCACCACCTCTACAACAGCACGCACACCGGGCGCTCCTCCCCTTCCCATGGGCGTTCCTCCCCCCCCCCCCCTCCCAAAGGTCGCTTCTCCCCCACCCAGGGTCGCTCCTCCCCCACCCAGGGTCACCCCTCCACCATCCATAGGAGCTCATCCCCCACCCCTCCTCCCCACTCCATTGCAGGGCCCCCATCCTACCGTGGTCCCCCTCCCATCTCCTCCACTGCAGCCTCCTCTGGCCCCTTCCGGGGCTCTGCAGCCCTGACCTCCACCGCTCCCTGTACCACCACCACCACCACCACCACCGTTGCCACCACCACGAGGACCTCAGTCCAGCCCCACCAGGACAGGACACACCCAGCCCCTTCTGGTTCTACAGCGGCCGGCCGCAGGATAGGGGAGCACCACCCTCACCCCACAGCCAAGGCAGGGGAGTCCCAGGAGACGGTGGTGGACTCTGGGATAGAGGAGCTGGACAGCCGCAGCAGCAGTGACCACCACCTGGACAACATCCTGGCCATGAGCGGAGGAGCCAGAGAGAGGCTGGAAGAGAGGCTGGAGAGAGGGAGGGAGGGAGGAGGAGGAGGGGAGGGAGACAGGGCGGGAGGAGCAGACCTCCTGGAGTCGTACATGAGCTACCTGGACGGACAGACGTTTGACATGCACAACGCCACGGCCGCCGTCTCCACCTACCCCAAATCAGGCAGGTTCAGGGAGGGGGGCCGCGCGGCCGAACTACGCAGAGAGACCAGTACCGCCCCGCCCTCCTTCCAGTCACACAGACGGAGGGAGGATGAGGAAGAGGAGGAGGAGGAAGGAGAGGAGGAGGACGATGGAGGACGGGAGGGTTATGGGATGACACAGAATTTGGGGCGTCCCACGTCACCCTACTTTGACCGGCCCCGGACCCCTGAGATGAAGCCTCTGTGGGGGTCAGAGGGTCAGTTAGTAGGGGACCAGGGGACCTACCTGGAGGGCCGGAGGCTGTACCCCCCCATGTCCAGCATGAAGGCCAGCATCATCAATGAGCTCAGCAACAAACTGCAGCAGAGAGGGAGCCAGAGATCGCTAAGTAGACACAGGTACACTCTATGATATGTTAGAGGATATTTGGTGAGGTTGTGTGTGTTGATACAGGTAAAATGACTACTGTTATATTATCTTCAGTAGACCATAGATTTCAGTACAAAGGCCTGCATGTTTTACTTGTACACCAGTGGAGGCTGCTGAGGGGAGGACGGCTCATAATAATGTCTGGAATGGAGTCAAGCCATGTGTTTGATACCATTCCACTGATTCCGCTCCAGCAGTTACCACGAGCCCATTCTCCCCAATTAAGGTCCCACCAACCTCCTGTGTTGTAAACATCAATCACACAGCGATCTCTTGTCCTGGCGCTACTTGTGTATTTTGTGGGAATGGGTGAGTGAGTGAGTGAGTGAGTGAGTGAGCGAGCGAGCGAGCGTGCGTGCGTGCGTGCGTGCGTGCGTGCGTGCGTGCGTGCGTGCGTGCGTGAGTGAGTGAGTGAGTGAGTGAGTGAGTGCGTGCGTGCGTGCGTGCGTGAGTGAGTGAGAGAGTGTGTGAGAGAGTGTGTGAGTGAAAGTGTGAGTGAAAGTGTGAGTGAGCGTGCGTGCGTGAGTGAGTGAAAGTGTGTTTTACTATGTAAATTCTTCCCCATTTTTATGTCCCATGCTTTTGTCTCCGTCTGCTTTATGTCTCTCCACCAGAAACAGGTAATTGCACTCCTCCTTTCTCACACACTGTCTGTTTGACTGGACATAAAACATTTCCCCTTTCTTCAATTTACTGCCTGTGTTTCAACAGCCAGAGAAAAGAAATCAAGTTCCTGTCTACTCAGCACAACTTTAATAGCAATTAGCTGCTGTTAACATCCTGAGCCTCATATTGATAGCCAATCTAACAATGTCCGTCTTCAGGTGTAGCCTACTAGTGAATAGTGGTGGTGAGGTTGGGTAACGTGTTATGAATAGCGGTGGTGAGGTTGGGTAATGTGTTATGAATAGTGGTGGTGAGGTTGGGTAATGTGTTATGAATAGTGGTGGTGAGGTTGGGTAATGTGTTATGAATAGTGGTGGTGAGGTTGGGTAATGTGTTATGAATAGTGGTGGTGAGGTTGGGTAACGTGTTATGAATAGTGGTGGTGAGGTTGGGTAATGTGTTATGAATAGTGGTGGTGAGGTTGGGTAATGTGTTATGAATAGTGGTGGTGAGGTTGGGTAATGTGTTATGAATAGTGGTGGTGAGGTTGGGTAACGTGTTATGAATAGTGGTGGTGAGGTTGGGTAACGTGTTATGAATAGTGGTGGTGAGGTTGGGTAACATGTTATGAATAGTGGTGGTGAGGTTGGGTAACGTGTTATGAATAGTGGTGGTGAGGTTGGGTAATGTGTTATGAATAGTGGTGGTGAGGTTGGGTAACGTGTTATGAATAGTGGTGGTGAGGTTGGGTAACGTGTTATGAATAGTGGTGGTGAGGTTAATGTGTTATGAATAGCGGTGGTGAGGTTGGGTAACGTGTTATGAATAGTGGTGGTGAGGTTGGTAATGTGTTATGAATAGTGGTGGTGAGGTTGGGTAACGTGTTATGAATAGTGGTGGTGAGGTTGGTAATGTGTTATGAATAGTGGTGGTGAGGTTGGGTAATGTGTTATGAATAGTGGTGGTGAGGTTGGGTAATGTGTTATGAATAGTGGTGGTGAGGTTGGGTAACGTGTTATGAATAGTGGTGGTGAGGTTGGGTAACGTGTTATGAATAGTGGTGGTGAGGTTGGGTAACGTGTTATGAATAGTGGTGGTGAGGTTGGGTAACGTGTTATGAATAGTGGTGGTGAGGTTGGGTAACGTGTTATGAATAGTGGTGGTGAGGTTGGGTAACGTGTTATGAATAGTGGTGGTGAGGTTGGGTAACGTGTTATGAATAGTGGTGGTGAGGTTGGGTAACGTGTTATGAATAGTGGTGGTGAGATTGGGTAACGTGTTATGAATAGTGGTGGTGAGGTTGGGTAACGTGTTATGAATAGTGGTGGTGAGGTTGGGTAACGTGTTATGAATAGTGGTGGTGAGGTTGGGTAACGTGTTATGAATAGTGGTGGTGAGGTTGGGTAACGTGTTATGAATAGTGGTGGTGAGGTTGGGTAACGTGTTATGAATAGTGGTGGTGAGGTTGGGTAACGTGTTATGAATAGTGGTGGTGAGGTTGGGTAATGTGTTATGAATAGTGGTGGTGAGGTTGGGTAATGTGTTATGAATAGTGGTGGTGAGGTTGGGTAATGTGTTATGAATAGTGGTGGTGAGGTTGGGTAACGTGTTATGAATAGTGGTGGTGAGGTTGGGTAATGTGTTATGAATAGTGGTGGTGAGGTTGGGTAACGTGTTATGAATAGTGGTGGTGAGGTTGGGTAATGTGTTATGAATAGTGGTGGTGAGGTTGGGTAACGTGTTATGAATAACCCCTCTATGTACCGTAGGTACAGTATGTGTCATTGTCATTCCTTCTTTTCTGTCCCTAGGTTTTCAGAAGACTCCGCCTCGGCCCTGAGCCCCCCCCCAGTTCGTTCCCTGTCCCCCTCCCCTATCCACCACTCCCAGCCCGCCCTGTCCCCCACCCCTTCCTCCCAGTACCCCAACTGGAACCGTCCCCCGTCCCCCCAGCCCCCTGTGGCTGCCGTACAGCCCCCTTCACGCTCCCACTCCCCCCTGTCCTCCCCCACCTACTCCCCTTATCCCACCTCCCCTAAACACCGGCCTGTGTATCGTACCAAAGCCCTGGAGTTCCAGTTCATTCCAAGTAGAGAGTCCAGGAAGGCAGAGTCCCACCACCTGCAGCGTAGGAGAGCCCCCAG
Source organism: Salvelinus namaycush (assembly GCF_016432855.1). Lineage (NCBI taxonomy): Eukaryota > Metazoa > Chordata > Actinopteri > Salmoniformes > Salmonidae > Salvelinus > Salvelinus namaycush. Next base: position 90,479 of record NW_024061470.1, read on the forward strand.
TCCCCTCATCTCCCCCTCAGAGAGGCCCAAACTGGGTCCACCCCGCCCCTCCTCCCTCCCCCTCCTCCCCACCACACCCCTCTACAGCAGCGTCTACGAGCTCCGTGGCTCTATGACCCCGCCCTCGCCCGCTAACCACATGGGGGACCCCTACTTCTCCCCCTCCCCTCCTCTCTTCGCCCCCTCTGGCGCCCCTCCTCCCCCAAACGCCTCCCTGTTGGTTTCTCGCTCCCTCTCCCCCACCCACTTTTTATCTGGTAGCTCATCCCCTCCCCTTCACCCTCTTCCCGCTCCCCCCTGCCTGAGCTACCCCCACCTCCCTCCCCCATCCCCCTCCAAGCCCTTTGCCTCCAAGCCACTGCCTTATTGGACCAAATACGACGTGGCTGATTGGCTGGGATACCTGAACCTGGGCGAGCACAGGGAGCATTTCCTGGACAACGAGATCGACGGCACTCACCTGCCCTCCCTCACCAAGGAGGACTATCTGGACCTGGGGGTGACGCGCGTCGGACACCGCATGAACATCGAACGTGCTCTGAAGAGAGTGTCTGACAGGTAAGGGGAAGAGCGATGGATAGGTGAGAGGGAGCAGGGTGAGAGGATAAGAGTACAGAGATAGGCCTGTCTTGTAAAATAAACAAAGATAAAACAAATCCTATGCCAGGTTGTAAACCTCTGCCTATCCCCCTCTCCTGTCTCTGTCCTCTGTCTCTGTCCTCTCTCACCTCTCTCTTCTGTCTCTCTTGTCTCTATCCTCTCTCTCCCCTCTCTCTCTCATGTCTCTCTCTCCTGTCTCCCTCTCCTGTCTCTCTCGTCTCTTGAATTGAAATCAGGCTCAAAATTCATGAATGTGTTAATCAGATAGTATGGCACTGGGGCAGCTCTTACTCTTGTTAAAGCGTCCATTACTGGCTCAAACAAACAAAACATTATGACTTTCATCTCTCTTTTCTTTCCCAAGGCTCTCCAGCTCTCCTTTTCCCATTTCTGCTCTGTCACCACGAGGAAGAAGGGATGATGGGAGTCGGAGCTGAGAAGAGAAAGAGAAAGGAGGGGGGATGGAGTCAGTGAGGGAACAGGAGAGAGAGAGGCCACAACTGCTGCTATCCATGATGGATTCATACAACAAACGCAGAGGACCTGATTTCACCCAGAGGGAGGACCAATCAGGAAAAGAGAGGGGAAATGAGGGATGGAAAAAGGGCTGACCAATGCCTGGTACTCAGGGCCTGGTAGCTGACTCACATAGATACACTCGCATGCACACAAATACAGTAACACACACAAGCACTGACTCTAATGTCAACACACACACACACACAAACACTACGAGGATGGAATGACAATGTAGATTGAGGCAACAAATAACAATAGGAGTAAAATAGTGACAAAATTTAGCCCAAAATATTTAGAGAAACAATCAAATGTTGTTTAGCTTTTTCATCAGTTCCTAGTGTTGTCGGGGAAAGAGAGAACAAGGATTGTCCTCATTATTAACACTAGTTAGTGCTTTCTCCTCCTGTCTTCTCTGGGTAGCTCTAGTTCCTCCTCTCTACTCTAGGGTTAGGTAGCTCCTCCTCTCTAACCAAGGGTTAGTTAGCTGTCTAGCTCCTCCTCTCTACCCTAGGGTAAGTTAGCTGTCTAGCTCCTCCTCTCTACCCTAGGGTTAGGTAGCTCCTCCTCTCTACCCAAGGGTTAGGTAGCTCCTCCTCTCTACCCTAGGGTTAGTTAGCTGTCTAGCTCCTCCTCTCTACCCTAGGGTTAGGTAGCTCCTCCTCTCTACCCAAGGGTTAGGGTTAGGTAGCTCCTCCTCTCTACCCTAGGGTTAGTTAGCTGTCTAGCTCCTCCTCTCTACCCTAGGGTTAGTTAGCTGTCTAGCTCCTCCTCTCTACCCTAGGGTTAGTTAGCTGTCTAGCTCCTCCTCTCTACCCTAGGGTTAGTTAGCTGTCTAGCTCCTCCTCTCTACCCTAGGGTAAGGATTAGGTACAGTAGCTGTCTTGCTTGACTGTTGTTGGCTCCATAGCTGGCTGTTCAGATGTGTTCAGTTTCAGTAGAGACTCCCCTTACAGTTAGTGGAGTGCAGTCACTGAAAACCTGTGTGAGTGAATAGAAATGTTAAGAGCTCTTTGTCTGAGTGAATGTCATTGCTGGAGCGATTTATTGGGATGAATATTCATGTCCATATTCTGTAGTTCAGAATATGGGCATGAATGAGACAAGGTGGCAGCCTACATGCATGTCTTGGGTAATGTCGTAGCGGAGCCCCTACCTGTTGGACTGAATGATATGACTGGTCCCCTGTTGGAAAGAGCTTGACGGGTAAATCGTCACTTGACTGTAGTGGCTGTGTCTGGAGGAAACCTGTCTGTATGACTGTGTGTGATTGGTTGTCAGTTTTTACCTCACCAATGGGATGGCTCCATGCTCACTGAAGGCCCTTCGATAAGGACCTGTAAACACATTCTATTTCTCTATAGCATCTTTATCATCTTAAGTCTTATAACGGCATATTATATACAGACTGGTCACTGTATTACAAATCTGTAGCAAAAATAAGTGCCCAGACCAACAGCATAGAAATAAACACACAGACATGTACATCCTCTCACTCAATAACACAGATCACTATACTGACCAATATAGAAATGCACACTTACAAATGCTCATGTATGTAATGTACACACATATTCACATTCTCTCACACACACACAGTTTGTGTTAGTATTAATGGGACACCTTAAATATATTTGTTTGGATCCAAGATGTATCTGATACTAAAAGGGACTGTGATTTCAGAGATGGAGGGAATACGTGACATAAACAGTATCTCATTGAAGATTGACTCCATTTATACGAAAGACTTTCGAAGCATCGAAGCAACTGCTATTCAACCGTTCTAAAGTTCTCTGTGCAAGGAGACTGAAAAGGAGAGGGGAGGGAAAGAGAAACAAACTGCCAAATCTTCCTCTTTCCCACCCAATCCCCCCACTCCTTCCAGAAACTCTTTCTACAGAAGCATGAGAACATGAACGGAGGCCCAAATGAGTGGGAGGAGAGATATGTTCTGTTTTAATACTACAATTGTTCTTACAACAATTTTTTAACTTAAAATGGGTCTGGGATACTGCTATTGATATGAAGAGAATTATTGTTACTATTATCATTACTATCATCGTCCTTACTGTTATAAGGTGCAGTTCCCCGTTCTGCCTTTCATGGCTGAGGTGGCGCTCTTGCATTTTAGGCAATGTATTTTCATAATTTTGCCAGTAGTGTTAGTCAATATAATCCTATAAAATTGTTATGAGATTCATGACTGTAGGTCAAAGTATGACACCATGGTGTCTAACAATTTAAAATGTATATAAATATAAAACTATATTGTTACTTCCAAAAATACAGAAAAAATATTTATTTCTTTTGATGTACAAAATGCTTTACATATCAAGGCTTTTGTCTAGTCATAAAAACACCACATTTCCTTTGCCCTCTTGTTTTAGTATAATATTTTGAAATGAAGGTTTGACTAATGTATGCTTCAGATTGACATTGAGGCCTAGATTCAATCCGGAGGGTGGAAGACCCGCGTTATAGCACGATTGGCATTTAAAGACAATGTTCCCGCATTCGCAGAGACTGCATTCACAGTAAACACTGCATTTGTCGGCTCAATTGGAAATGACCTCTCAATGTCAATTGCGCTATAACGAGGATATTCCGCGTTCTGGGTTGAATCTAGCCCTAAATATATTTTTATGCAAGAATTCCTCTGCCATCCAAGCTTCCTCTCAAGTTGAGGCAGCGTCTGTGTATAAAGCTGTGAATATACGTATCACTTTAAACCTCACTGTGTGGAAGCCAAAGTTAGATTCACTACATTGTCATTATTCACATTTTATGCAGATCAAGATGTAGCTATTGTGCCCTGGAAATGGCCATGAGACAAATGGTATTGTGAAAAAGATGCATATAATTATTCACATCAAATGTTTCTATTTTGTACATTTCAAGTCATTATGGATCATTAAAGTAGTATTTTATTTATTGATATTTCATTGTTTATCTATCTACTCATTTAAACATGAATTTATGTCAGGGCTATTCAACCGGGGGTCCGCAAAACCCCCAAAACAAAACGCGATTTTTACATCGCTATCAATAACAGAATAAACATTTTGAATTACATACCTACAGTAGAGAATATCTTCTTTATAATTATGTCAACTTTAATCAACTCCTAATATAGAGCAAATTACACTCATTGAAGCCAATAATGACTCGAGTGTCTGACATAGGCTTTGAAACAGCACACGTGTATAAGTTTCCAGTGGGGCGAGTGCTGCTGGAAAGATTTCTTGACTTGGACATACATTTTTGGCAACACATGGCAAACCTTTAACTAGCTAAAAAGTTGTTCTTAGTGAAAGTGTTTAAATTACCTTTCTAGGTAATAGGCTGTGTTAGTTTACACACTTCCTCTTCCAATTATGTGGGGAGTTCAAAATAATGACAAATGATCTACCAAATCTATTTTTAAATGTTGATTACTTCACCTTTCCATTGTCAATCACCTGATGAGAAAATGTCTCATGTATGATGGGGTCCCTGGGTCACCCATTTGCCCAGGAGGGGGTCCCTGGGTCGCCCGTTTGCCCGGGAGGGGCTCCCTGGGTCACCCGTTTGCCTGGGAGGGGGTCCCTGAGCAAGGAAAGGTTAAATACCCCTGATTTGTCATTTCACAGGAATTGTACTATTGACCTATTTTCACCTTGCATTTACAGTTGGATTGGGTGCTATCAGTTGAACATCTCTTCATCACTAAAATCAAATAAGGGCTCTTCCATTATCTCTATTTACTACTAGACACCATATTGGAGTCCTAAAACATACCCCAGCAGTGGGAGGGTATTGGCAGGTTACATGCATGAGTGCTTTCCATCTCACTCTGGAGGAATGTGAGGCCTTCAGATCCTTGTCCTTATGCCCACACGCTACACACTTCAGCTGTTTACACAGGCAGAACAATGCAGTAGTTCACTTGTTTTTGACAGATCTGAAAAAAAGTGATTTGTCAAATGACCAATTAGTGGAAAAAATATCAGAATTGGGCTGCCTGTGTAGACCGCCTTACATGAGCAGAGTTCAGGATGGGGAATGATGTTTGTGATATAGCAATAAGGACGATGAAAATTATGCTCATCCCAATTATGGTTTAAGATGTAAGATTTCTTATCCTTAAGTTCTAAAGAATCTGTCTTCCAAATAATGTTTCAAATGAAGGTACAATGTTATTTAACTGAAGTGCTTTCTGTACCGCTCGCTCCATTCCCTATGGAAGACCTCTGTTCTGCATGTCCTCCAGGCATCAACTCCCTGCAGAAAGCCCCCTACATAGCTGCTGCACTGTGAGAGACTATGTACTGTTCAGCTGGTTTACAGTCACTGCATTATGCAATGGGTTCATTATCACATTCCTCTTAGAATATCAACAATGTATGAATGCCTGTTCCTGCTGCTATGACAACCTTACCATTTACTAGTGTTGGGTAAATGTGGCAGTGACAAACTTGTTTTGCAGTGTTTTTCACCACCATCTCATAGCAGGATTCAAGAGGTGTATAATTACACTGTCAGGAGATGGAAGGATCTGGCTGTATAGAAAGCACCATCTTGTTTAAGAGAATATTTTAAACTGATGAGAAGTATGAGCAGACGAACAGTAACTTACAGAATGTGATACACGTATGCACATTCATATAAACATAAATATATGAATGTCAAATGTTAAGAGATTAAATTAGAATTATAATAAAGATCCAGAAATAAAATTGAGTGGTCATTTATTCCATGTACAAATAAATTGACCATTTGCATGGGGGAGCTCACCAGTAAAGTTAAAAAGGACATGACCCAGAGTATCTGATAAAAATATTTTAATGTTTCAGACTTACATAACAATCAGGAACATTAATAAAAAATCTCACTTAGGTCAGCACATTTCCATTGATGAGTCAGCCCTTGTATTAACAATTCTTCCCACATCTACAGAATTATTAGCAAAAGGGATATTGTTTCGCAATCTTGATCATGTTGGGGAAATAATCCTTATTGCTTTGATAAATTGGTGAGCTGGTTGATTGAAACAAATAAAGGGACTGAAGTGACACCAGCTGGATAATGCTGGAAATACAGGTAAAACAGTGCCTCGTGCAAAACACAGGCCCCTAAGTTATCCATTGAAGATCTCACCCCATGTTAATCACCACTCATCTTCTGTGGAGGTCCAAGATCTGCATGAAAAAAGTGATAGAAAACTGTCTGAAAATAATTACATCCCAACCTACAAGGATCCTATGGGATTAATTATCAGACTCTTCAGACTCAAGCCTGTCAGAGCCAGAGAGCACCTTATCGCCACAGATATTCAGAGCCCAGTGCAAAACGTCACAGGAGAAAGACATTAAAACAAGGATTCAATTTTAGTAATATTAGTACTTAAAGCTCACCTTGTAGTTTGGTATCGACTTAGCCTTGTCACCTTTGGGGAAAATAAGTTCCATTAGGACAATAATCAATGAACATTAATAAAAATCTACAAGACTCAGACTAACATTATCCTCAGACTCAGGCCTGTCAGAGCCAGAGAGCACTTTTTCGCCACAGAAATTCAGAGCCCAGTGCAAAACATCATAGGAAAACAAAGTACATATGAAAGAAAACCAGACTCACCTTGTGGATTGTTCTCTGACAGCCTCGTAACCTTTGGACAATAGAAAAAGACTACCATAAGGACAATATCTGCAACGGACAATCAAGCAGACAAGACTAACTACAGTAGACGCGAGCATCCTCAGACTCTGGCCTGTCAGAGCCAGAGAGCACTTTTTCGCCACAGAGTTTCAGAGCCCAGTGCAAAACATCATAGGAGACGTTTCAGACAACGTGCCAGACACCGCAATGCCCCAGGTAACTTGCTAGCTAAGCAGTGTCCATAGAAAGGTTCACCCTCTTGGGTATTGGCACATATATCTCGTTTTGATTTAGCCTAACACTTGATTTGCCTCAAGTCGAAATTATAAATTGAAAGTTCCATACAAACGTTTAAGTAGCTATAGCTAACTACTTAGCCAACATGAGCTTCCTGCTGACGTTCTACAATTAGCCTACTTTGCTAGCAAGCTGCTAACGTTAGCTAGCCACATCGAGGGAATTCGTCTACTGTCTAACTAAATAAAACATGACTGCTGAGGAAAGGAACTATCTAGCTATATCGTTTAATTCAAATGAGACGAAAATTTCCAGCTTCACACTCACCAAGCCACGTGCTGTCCCTCCAATCTAACCTTAGGAAAAGGCTGACCCACCAAAATGGCCGCTTTTATATGTCATTTCTGGGAGGACCAAAGAATAGGACCCCATTTTTTTGGCTGCCTATCGTAGGCGCCTTAAGTAAATACAATCACCTTGTTTAGAATTAATAACTTGAAGTCGAACTATGAAATAAAATGTATTTAAAGTGTATTATATGCATATTTAATTTGTTAACTACTTGCAACATTTTGTCTTGGATAAGATAACCATTGGAGAGGCAATACATGCCAAAGCATACATGATTAATTGGTAAAAAGAACATGTAATTAGGATACTTTATTGCCAGAGTTACCATTATACACTTCAGTATAATACACAGTATAATACACTTCAGTATAATACACAGTATAATACACTTCAGTATAATACACAGTATAATACACTTCAGTATAATACACAGTATAATACACTTCAGTATAATACACAGTATAATACACTTCAGTATAATGGTAACGTTGTGTGAGTGGTTCTGCTTTTGGAAGCATAATGTGTGGATTGATAATACTGTATTTCCCCTCAATGACAGCCCAATGTTTTAGGTTCAGAATCATTTGGGATGAGCAACAAGTATTTAACATAGTAATCAAAACTGTTTAAATTCAAATTTAGTCAAAGTACTGAACCATGGCAATAACATGAGCTTGAATGCCACGCCTGCATTGCAGAGTCACTGTGTCAGAAGCTCAACTGTCTAATTTTTTAAACGACAAGTCCTGGCAAGGCAGAACAGAGAAGTGTAGCATAGCATTAGGCATGAGATCATAAGGTATGTGAGTGACTGCTGTCGGTAATATGGCCCCCTATTCATCTCCAGAGATCCCCAGCTTTAAAGTAAAGCACACATTCTCTCTCTCTCTCTCTCTCTCTCTCTCTCTCTCTCTCTCTCTCTCTCTCTCTCTCTCTCTCTCTCTCTCTCTCTCTCTCTCTCTCTCTCTCTCTCTCTCTCTCTCTCTCTCTCTCTCTCTCTCTCTCTCTCACACACACACACTCAGACGCACACACACTCACACACTGGATCTCCTCACCAGCTGTGGCAGACCCCCAAACACCCTTGGGGAATGTATAGAGGAGTGGCAAGGGGGACGTATAGGGGGTGGAATTTTGTTCTTCTTATCTTTGACTATATAATATGTGATTCTTGTGTTGTGGTATTTAACAGCATACAGTTATATGACAAAACCTTAGGCTCTATATAGCACACATACACAGTGCTCTGTAACAGTCCTAGTCAAAGGTTGCTACCCCAGACCACAGGCACACATACACAGTAAAAGCCAAAAACACTGCCCACTTCATTAACTCTCCATGGAGAGAGAGAGAGAGAGAGAGAGAGAGAGAGAGAGAGAGAGAGAGAGAGAGAGAGAGAGAGAGAGAGAGAGAGAGAGAGAGAGAGAGAGAGAGAGAGAGAGAGAGAGAGAGAGAGAGGGGGAGAAAGAGAGAGAGAGAGAGAGAGAGAGAGAGAGAGAGAGAGGGGGGGGGAGAAAGAGGGAAAGAGAGCAGAAGTGGGAGGGGTGCTGTCCAGTGGTGTGGTACAGAGAGCCAGAGAATTAGTTTTCTGCAGCTGTTTTGAAGAGAGAGAGGGAACGGAGAAAGCGGGTGAGGGAGGAGAGAGGGGAAAAAGACAGCCAACTCATCTGACACTGACAGTGGGCCAAAGAAAGGGAAGAAGAGGAAGCAAAAGCATGGTAAAAGGAGTGGAAGAGACAGGAGAGAACTACGGAAAAAACTGAGCAGGCTAAGGGGAGAGACAGAAGGGGAGAGAGAGAGGAGGGTGGAGAGAAACTTAACCCAGAAAAGAAGAGCAAGTTAAAACAGTGAGGCCACCAGCAGCAGTGAACGAGTGAGAGGTAAGACACTTTTCCATGTATTTCACTGTAACCTCAGATTTCTCTGGCTGAATTCAAACTTCATTAAGACCTGATACACTGATAGTTTACTGTACAAGTCTATTTTTGTATTATGCATTCATATGTTGCTATATATTTCCTCTATGCATGGGTGTATGTACTGAGTCATGTGTGACAGCCAAAATGGGGGACAGGGGGAGGAGAGAGAGTGTATGCCAGAGGGGGTGATGGGTACTGTGGTGGGGGAAGAGAGGGTAGACAGGGGGTGAGAGAGTTGGCAGTGGGAGTATGTGCCAGGCTTGAGCATTTCAATAAGTTTCAGAAGATTTACATTTTCTGCTCTCTCTTAGGGTAGGCTATTGCAAAAGTGTTGGACTCCTCCAGAGATTTCTAATAGTTTGACTTGGACAGCACACAGGCATTTCAGATTTCTTTGCATGGTCTGTGATCAAGTCAAATCTATGCCAGTAGATGGTAAGTGAGATATTATTAAAATAATACCTTGATTTGGTATGCTCTTATCACTATCTGTACTGATCGGGGTCCTTCACTAGAAAAACGAATCATTGGTTTAGCAGTCGCAGAGGATATGTGAATTTAGCAGTCCATCTCAAAGGAATGAAGGGACACCTCTCATTCTCAGAGATTATCAACAAAGAAAGCAACCATTGATAGTTCTTCATTGTGTTCTTCCTCGTGGTCTTCCTCGTGCTAAAATAAAGATTGAATAAAATAAAGGTTAAATATTAAAACATTCCCGGCATGCTTTAGCCCTGCCCAGAGGGAGAGGATTCAGTGAGGGGACAGGAAAAGGGGTCAAAGGTTAAGAAGGAAATGATTCATTATATATCTGGCCTCATGTAGTGAGAGGGAACTAAAGACCCTGTGGGTTGTGTCATCTTCCTGCAGACAGTGGGACACTACAGACAGACAGACAGACAGACAGACAGACAGACAGACAGACAGACAGACAGACAGACAGACAGACAGACAGACAGACAGACAGACAGACAGACAGACAGACAGAGCGAGCGAGAGAGAGAGAGAGAGACGGAAAGGATCCACACAGAATCATGTGATAACCCATGATTAGAGGCAGATACAGAAGAATCACTGGATCTGATAGTGGGTCTGACTGAGGGTGGGAGAGATAAAGATATCTGGAAAACAGACAGAGAAAGATTAGTCTTGTGACAGAGTGGGATTTGTTGCATTTTCTGTAAAATGCCTTGAGAGAGGTTTTATTGTAAGCTGTTTGGGATCATGTGGGTTTGTCTTTCTAGTTTATATTTTGTGTCACTGAGCATGTGAGTCTGTCTGCAGGGCCGCCTCTAGCCTTTTTTTTCCGTTTTAAAGCTCATTTCCTGCAATTCTACACATTTTGTAATGACATATGCCATGTTAATATGATATCTTAATGAGAATGACTAACAAAATCAATGGGGCCCCCTGGAGTTCAGGGCCCCTGGACACGTGCCCTGTGTGTTTAGATAGATGGCTAGACTAACTACCTATTAAACAAATTGTTAGCTGACATGGCTAATTGAGTGACTATCAGTGACTGACATAACAAGAGAACAGTGGAGGCTGGTGGGAGAAGCTATAGGAGGACGGTCTCATTGTAGGAGGACGTCCTCCTATAGCTCCTCCCACAAGCCTCCTCTGCAGCAGAAAAACTGCTGATGTACAACCGCATTTTGAAATTGTACCTGGTGTATTCTTACTCTCAACAGTAAGTTTAGACAATTATATTTTTTGGGGCCGTGCCCGCTAGCGGCCGAGGGCCCTAAGAAACCTTCTATGTCGCTGGAACTGGCACTGTCTGTCTGAGTGCGTGTCTGTAGATTCAGGAGCATGTGAGTTTGTGTGTGTGTTGTGTGCGTATTGCATGTGTGTCTATGAATTTATGTTTTCTCTAGGGCGAGAGGGGAAGACAAGCCCATCAGCAGAGTCACAGAGAGGGAGAGAGTAGGGAGACGGGGACAGTGGGTTGATCTTTACCCCCTGTTTATTTTGGGATGGCTCAAGTTTCAAAGCTGGGAATTGTGGGAGAGGGCATTCCATCCTTGCTGGTAGACTCAGGGCCTTAAATGCCAGGCCTCTGAGTATCTGTTTTACTGTATTATACTGATACTGTACCACGCCAGAATAACTCCCTCTCACCTAGTTATCAATCTACCCTGTACACTGTAGAAATTATACTTTGCTTTTGCAACACATTTGTCCAATTCTACACTGTAACGGAAAACTGTAATTTATACGGTAATTTGGGGTATTATCAACAACAACAAATTTGTGGGCGGGGAAATAATTGCTGTATTTCTAATGGTATTGTAAATCCAAACCACAGAGTACAGTACCATACCGTATCTTTGGAGCACCAAAAACGTTTTGACCACTAGTGGGTGCATGGTATTGTTGTTTCTGGCTCATTACCATATTTTGAGGTGTGCCTTGTAAGATGCTATATTTGTTGCACCGAGAGTGAGAATGCTGTACCAATTTAACTCCTATGTGGTTACAGTGCCTCATCAATTTAAAATGTATAGGGGACAGATTGGAGTGGCAGCAAGTTGTACCCCTTTCCTGCAGTCAGTGACCAAAGTGCTCTCTCTGGCCTAATCGGTGGAATGTTATCAATATTTTTCATAATATGCTAATTTATCAAGATGTTTTTTTTTTAATGCAATGAAAATACAGTGTTTCTATGTCAAACAGTTTTGTTATATTTCAGTCTTCTGTGATTTATGTTTTAAACATTTCAACTCTATATCGGACATGGTACAGGTTTCTTCTTGTTTTTAAGCCCATAACCATGTGTGTGAGGTGTATACTTTTGTTTCAAAGTAGATTTGTTTAAGACTACCATGTGTGACCCTGATTTAGCCCACTGCAGTAAAGGTTAAACCTTAAATTGGTTGAGCATTTTGCCATGTCCTTGGTCTGTTTTGCTCTGTGGTCGCAGCCAGTTTGGAAGCCTTTGTTAAGGCCTCCAGAAGTGCATGTGATATAAAACACCAAATATGTGTAAACACTTTGCATACTGCAGCAGCCAACCTGCTTTCACCAATCCCTTGTAATTACAGAAAAATACTGTGAAATATAAACCCCACCCCTCAGTGAATTTCATTCATTCACAGTTGAAGAGTACTTGCTTTGATACCGTATTTAAATTACAGTAGGTATGCTACAATATGAAACACAGAATTTGACTTATGACTGAGCTGCCTGTAAGTTACTGTCAAATTCACAGCAAGGCCTTTACAGTGTATCATCTTATCTGTCCAGTTTTATTTATACATGTAACAACCTCTTGAATAAACTTTACTTTGTAGGAAAATAATTATCTCAGACTTTCTAAACCAAACTGGTCTTCATGGATTTCCATCATTGTATTCAACTGACCACCTGGGTGGTGTAAAGGTATGTTGAGAGGTGCACAGAATGTTGAAGAACATAAATGATTTCACTATTTATTTTTCTGTTTCAGTGGACAGGATGTCGACTCTCCCTCCTGAGGTTGCCACTGAAGATGCCACCAAACAGAGCTTCTGGATGGTGAGTGTGTGTGTGTGTGTGTGTGTGTGTGTGTGTGTGTGTGTGTGTGTGTGTGTGTGTGTGTGTGTGTGTGTGTGTGTGTGTGTGTGTGTGTGTGTGTGTGTGTGTGTGTGTGTGTGCACAGAGAAATGGAGTGAGAGAGACGGAGAAAGAAGTGGAGGGGGAAGGAACAGACAGGAAAACACAGCACACTTAGCCTCAGGATGTCTTGATAACCTTGTACAAGAGATTCCCGCGACAGACAAAACAGTATTGCTGCTCTTAGGTCAGTGTGTACAAGGCCTCTCTATCACACTAGGCTGGCTATATGTTGTTTAGCTTCAGATAAATGAAGTTCTGCTTCCCTTTTAGCTGGGACATCATCCCATCATTCACCCACCTCTTTACAGCCGTATCCTAATCATTACAACGTTATTACCTGTTAATAAACAACTCTGAAATGGATTATAACAACTTAATAATACATCATATATGCCATTTAGCAGATGATTTTATCCAAACCAACTTACAGTCATGCGTCCATACATTTTACGTATGGGTTGTTGGATGCTTAAGATTTGTATTTAGTTGCAGTGTACAGTGAAACACTTAAGCTCCGAGCTCCAACAGTGCAGGTGTGAATGAAAAAACAAAACAATAATAACACTGATGAATATAAATGTCCATTGGGGTCCATAGAGGGAGCAGATAGCCAATATGTTTCTCAAATGAAAAATATATTTGTTTTTAACCATCCTCCATAATGCTCATATCATGATAGGCTGATAAATGTGCTATGGCTATAGGATAGGTTGGTTTGGCTTCTATGCTCCACCAATTGGCTAGTTGCAGCTCCATCCGACAGAGCTCCATCCGACTGACCCGTGTCTGCTTGTTCTCTTCCTGTTTGCTGGCCTCCTGGTCATTGCCCCACTTTCATCTCCCCTCTCTCTCTGTAATTTGGGCTCCCTCCTGTTGTGTTGGATGTGTTTCCAGCCCAGTTCCTCTTAGTGCTGTTCTCTGGCCCTCCTCTTCTGGCTGCTGCCTGTCATTGTGAAGTGTTGGGTTGAATATGTGCTCTGACTCTTATTATGGAGTATAATGGTTGTTTTGTCATAGTTGTTCCTAGTTAAGTTCTGTAGTGTGTAGAATAGCCATCACTGGAGAGACAGTCCACTCTACTGTCTGATTGATTTGAGTTTCTAGGTTCACTATGTTGTTTCCCAGCATTTCACATTGTTCTAGTTCTGCCTGTTATGTACGCAACTATACAGCCATTTGATTGCTCTACTGTGTTGGTATGTACATGAAATGTGATTTGTTACAGAGAACCATGTCAGATCTTTGATTACTTGTTTTCTGTGATATACTGTAGTGTTGTGCAGGCTCAGTTGTAGTGCCTGTCTCGGCATTTGTGATTGGTTGGCTGCGGCTAGTTCTGGAGCAGTGCTGTTGGCTTTGGGCAAGATTCCTCAGCTGTTTTCACTTAATTCTCAGAGTCAGTAGAAACCACAACATACACAAAGAGAGAGGGAGAGGGAGGAAACGGGAATAGGATGACCTAAAGGAGAGACAATTACATAGATATTGTTTGGAAACGTGCCACGGTGTGTGTATGTATGAGAGAAAGCGAGTGAAAGAGCGAGAGAGAGAGAGAGAGAGAAAGAGAGAGAGAGAGCGAGAGAGAGAGAAAGAGAGAGAGAGAGAGAGAGAGAAAGAGCGAGAGAGAGAGAGAGAGAGAGAAAGAGAGAGAGAGAGCGAGAGAGAGAGAGAAAGAGCGAGAGAGAAAGAGAGAGATAGAGAGAAAGAGAGAGAGCGAGAGCGAGAGAGAGAGAGAAAGAGAGAGAAAGAGCGAGAGAGAAAGAGAGAGAGTGCGAGAGGAAGAGAGAGAGCGAGAGAGAGAGAGAGAGAGAGAGAGAGAGAGAGAAAGAGAGAGAAAAACGAATAAAAGTGATCAAACTGAAGCAGAGGGATGAAAATAGAGCCAGGAAAATAATGGAGCGTTTCCCAAACTCCACATCCACAAACACAACTCTGGTAATGTCATTACCCTCAGTGAATTGCCCTCTGTTACTCCATCACTCCCTTTTCATATGTCCTTTTACTGGCCTGTCTATGGGCCTGTTTTCACCAGCCACACCCCATGGTGCCTTCATTAGGCTTTTACAGAAACCTCAAAACATTAAAATGACTTCGACGTTAGGATGAGAACAGGTTACAGGTCACGGTGTTGAGAGTGTAGAGAGGAAACAGTTAAATTGTTATTTAACTGAAATGAACTTCACTATCCGTGTTAATATCCATTGCTACATTACTACTGTATGGTCAATCTCAAACTTTTCCCTCCTCCTCCTCATCCTTGTTCACCCTCTCTATTCCTCCCTCCCTCCCTCCCTCCCTCCTTCTCTCTCTCTGTCCTCCCCCTAGCCTGGGAACTACCAGCGCACGGTGAAGCGCACGGAGGATGCCTTCCAGGCGTGTAATGACATCGTGGTGTGCTTCCAGGAGAGAGCCCGTGTGGAGAGGCAGTACGCTCAGCAGCTCAGCGAGTGGAGCAACAAGTGGAAGCCCCTGGTGGACTCCAGTGAGTACTGCAGCTGAAGAGATTCACTGTTTGCTCACTATGTTCCCTGTTGATACTGTATACCCATCCACTCTCTCTCTCTCTTCATCCCTCTCTCTGCTCTCCTTCCTCTACAGGCCCGCTATATGGATCCCTCCTGCAGGCGTGGCAGTGTTTCCTCTCCTCCGCCGACCGTCTCGCCGCCCTGCACTCGTCCGTGTGTCGCTCCCTGGTTTCGGAGGACGGGGACCGGGTCAGGACCTGGCAGAAAGAGACCTTCCATAAGAAGCTCTTTGGAGGCTTCAAGGAGTCCCAGGACTTTGGGACTGGCTTCGCACGTGCTCAGAAGCCCTGGGCCAAACGTCTGAAGAAGGTTAGAATACTGTAGATGAAAGAGAGGTCTCTCTAAGACACTATGAATCACCACGTTGAATGGACAATCTCTACTGAGAAATTCCCAGACTCAAAGATCATACCTTTATATAGGGTAGGGCAGAGGTAAATGACTTGGAAGTGTTTGTATGGGAGTCTTCATTGAGTCACTAATATGTCAGTGTTACCTTATGCCTCATCTCAGCTGGACAAAGCCAGGAGTGCGTTCCATAAAGTGCAGCGTAAGGAGCAGACTGCCAGGGACCGGGAGGTCCACGCCAAGGGCAACCCTGACGTGGCCATCGAGAAACAGAGGAAGATTCAGGAGGAAAGAGAGCTGGCTCAGCAGGAGACGGAGAAAGTAAGTGATAGACAGTAAGAGAATGAAGGAGAGAAGTGAATGTGTGAGTCTGTGTGTGTAATAATGTGTAACTCTCTCCCCCAGGTGCGAGCCCGCTATGAGAAGGTTCTGGAGGAGGTGACCCGCTATGCCCCTCGCTACATGGAGGAGATGGAGTGTATTTTTGACCAATCACAGGAGGAGGAGAGGAAGAGGATCAGCTTCCTCAAACAGGCCTTCCTGTCCGTCCACAGACACCTGGATGTCACTAACAACGAGAGGTAGGCTACACCTGCAGCCAGACTGTTACTAGGATGGTGTGTGTGGGTATGTTTGTTGTAGTTGCGTTGTTTCAATGTCTTTATCTCATCTCTCACTCTCCATTTCTGTCACGCCCCATTCTCTTATCCCCTCTCTCTATCATCCCCCCCTCTTCCTTCCCCTCTCTCCTTCTCTCCCTCCCTCACTCTCATTCTCCCCCCTCTCTCCCTCCCCCCTCTCTCTCCCTCCCCCAGTGTGAAGGCTGTGTATAATGAGCTCCACAACACTCTCATGGCCATCAATGAGCAGACTGACCTGCGCTGGTGGAAGAACACCCACGGACCGGGCATGCCCACCGACTGGCCTCAGTTCGAGGTGCAACACACACTCACACACACAGACACAGCGGGCTAATGGAACTTAATGGGGCCTAATATAGTGTACTGTAATATGGATTGATGTAGACTTCTGCCCTGTGTTATTGTCAGAGTTAGTCTAATGTAGTGAACAGTGTTACAAGCTAATGCAGCAGACTGTATAACAGTAGTGCATGGTCCAACATACTGAGTATAACAAGAATGTGACCAGTATTACAGTCTCTGGAGGCTAATATAATGGACCGGTCTGCCTTGTTGTACAATGGGGTCTAATGAAACGTCTCTTTCAGGAGTGGACGCCAGAAAAGAAAAGCAAAAAAGGGAAGAAAGAGAAAGAGGTAGAGTCACAGCAAGGCACCATAGAGAGGAGGTAAACATGTCTCCATCTGTCTGTCTTTATTGATTCCTCCTACAGTACAACTCTATCTCAGTGATGTTAAGTAGTTGGAGGACTTTACGTTACAGTCTTATTAGTATGATACAGGAGACATGTAGTACTCACTTCCCATCTCATTATGAAGAATCATGTAGTTCAGATACTGACTGTTGTGTTAATTGCTTGTAGTTACGGTTAGTGTATGGTTGATTTACACTCTCTCTCTCAGTGTAATGATCGGAGGAGTAAAGGTCAGGGCTCTCTATGACTACGACGGACAGGAGACAGATGAGCTCTCCTTTAAAGCAGGTAGGCCTTCACGCTCTACTTGTCTGTGAGTGTGTGAGAGAGAGAGAGAGAGAGAGAGAGAGAGAGAGAGAGAGAGTCTGTGGTACTCTGTTACTGAATGATATATTATGACCATCCTCCACCTCTCCCCTCCAGGTGAGGAGTTTCTGAAGACTGAGGATGAGGATGACCAGGGCTGGTGTAGAGGGATGAAGGATGGAGGGAGAGAGGGACTCTACCCAGCCAACTATGTAGAGACGGTGTAGTTACACCACAATGTTTGTAAAAAGAAATAGATAGAAGGAAAATGAAAGTGACTCATTTTGATAAGAAACATTGTGTCTAAAATGATCCTCAGCTGATGTGTACTGTGTACTGTTCCTTAATGAATCCAAACTGCATCACATCCGGCCGTGATTGGGAGTCCCACAGGGCGGCGCACAATTGACCCAGCATCGTCCGGGTTTAGGGTTTGGCCGCGGTAGGCCGTCATTGTAAATTATAATTTGTTCTTAACTGACTTGCCTAGTTAAATAAAGGTAAAACATTTTTTATGAATAAATAAATAATAATAAATGAAAAAAGTGCCCATGCTATCTGCAGGAAAGCTTTCATCCAAAGAGAATACACTATGGGGATATGCTAGCTCTGAAGGAACCTTTGGCATACCTACACGGCATCAAATATCCATTTTTTTTTCGTCTTTAAAATATGTTGGAAAATGTTTAATATATTTACCTGAGACACCTATATGAAAGCTATATGATGTATGATGCCTTTTTTGTACAATTTGAGAGATGCGATGCTGATTCTATAGGTACGTACATGTATTGTACATGTCACCACTTGATGCTGAAGCAATACTCTATGTTTGCTGTTCTTATAGAGCTAAACTCTCCTGTTCGCTTTAGTGAAACATATATTTATGTAGAAATAAGTGCTTATCACAGTGCTTAGACAGGCTTTAATCAGTGATTATTATGAACGGAGTGAAACTTTGACAATGAGCACAATTCATCAATACCTTTAGCCTTATCAGTAATAGTATGAGCAGTAATGTCTCCTGTAGCCTGTGTGTGTTATAAGAGTACGATGTGTCAGGATTGGGATCTCCTTTCAGAAGGACTGTAATAGATCTCCTCTCATCGCCTTCTTGATGGCAACTACCCTTAATAGAAACTTTGCCAAAGTGAAGGATAGGATGCCATTTCTGGGCCTGTCCACGTTCTGGTTTTTCTTTTCCATTTCTAAATGTGTGTATATGAGAGTGTGTACTATACATGCATGTGTGTGTATATGAGAGTGTGTACTATACATGCATGTGTGTGTATATGAGAGTGTGTACTATACATGCATGTGTGTGTATATGAGAGTGTGTACTATACATGCATGTGTGTGTATATGAGAGTGTGTACTATACATGCATGTGTGTGTATATGAGAGTGTGTACTATACATGCATGTGTGTGTATATGAGAGTGTGTACTATACATGCATGTGTGTGTATATGAGAGTGTGTACTATACATGCATGTGTGTGTATATGAGAGTGTGTACTATACATGCATGTGTGTGTATATGAGAGTGTGTACTATACATGCATGTGTGTGTATATGAGAGTGTGTACTATACATGCATGTGTGTGTATATGAGAGTGTGTACTATACATGCATGTGTGTGTATATGAGAGTGTGTACTATACATGCATGTGTGTGTATATGAGAGTGTGTACTATACATGCATGTGTGTGTATATGAGAGTGTGTACTATACATGCATGTGTGTGTATATGAGAGTGTGTACTATACATGCATGTGTGTGTATATGAGAGTGTGTACTATACATGCATGTGTGTGTATATGAGAGTGTGTACTATACATGCATGTGTGTGTATATGAGTGTGTACTATACATGCATGTGTGTGTATATGAGAGTGTGTACTATACATGCATGTGTGTGTATATGAGAGTGTGTACTATACATGCATGTGTGTGTATATGAGAGTGTGTACTATACATGCATGTGTGTGTATATGAGAGTGTGTACTATACATGCATGTGTGTGTATATGAGAGTGTGTACTATACATGCATGTGTGTGTATATGAGAGTGTGTACTATACATGCATGTGTGTGTATATGAGAGTGTGTACTATACATGCATGTGTGTGTATATGCGAGTGTGTACTATACATGCATGTGTGTGTATATGAGAGTGTGTACTATACATGCATGTGTGTGTATATGAGAGTGTGTACTATACATGCATGTGTGTGTATATGCGAGTGTGTACTATACATGCATGTGTGTGTATATGAGAGTGTGTACTATACATGCATGTGTGTGTATATGAGTGTGTACTATACATGCATGTGTGTGTATATGAGGGTGTGTACTATACATGCATGTGTGTGTATATGCGAGTGTGTACTATACATGCATGTGTGTGTATATGAGAGTGTGTACTATACATGCATGTGTGTGTATATGAGAGTGTGTACTATACATGCATGTGTGTGTATATGAGAGTGTGTACTATACATGCATGTGTGTGTATATGAGAGTGTGTACTATACATGCATGTGTGTGTATATGAGAGTGTGTACTATACATGCATGTGTGTGTATATGAGAGTGTGTACTATACATGCATGTGTGTGAAAGGTAAGCCTCGGCCCTCATTGTCTATTGTAGTAGTATATTTGAGCCTTTCATACTGTAAGTGCCTTTCTAAAGAATAAAATGAAACAAAACGGATGTTGATAACTTTTGTTGCCGTGTTCTTGGGACAGGAGATGACGAGTGACGACACATTTAATGATTGTGTTTGTGTTGTTCTACAGGACATACAGTATCTACAGTGTTTATTTACACATACACTGAAGAGAATGGCTAAATGTACAGTATATGTGTGTGTGTGTTTGAGTGTGCGTGTGTGAATGTGTGTATACAAGTGCTTACAGCCGTGTGTGTGTGTGTGTGTGTGTGTGTATGTGTGTGTGAATACCATCGGCCTGGGTGTTGAACAGGGCTCTGGAGCATGTTTATGGTGCCACATCAGTGGAGTTGTCAGTCTGAGTGACAGTCAGACAGACATCTCTGGCTCTCAAGTGTGTATCACAGACTGTGTCAGAGTAGAGCAGAGTACAGTAGAGCGAAGCATCCTGGACCTAGTTCAGGTCAAGCTCTTCTCTTCATCTGCCTGTGATGTCACCTCTCTCAGCCAGATGGGAAGTGACATCACCATATGGTCAGAATTCAAACACACCACCCATGGCTCTGGATGTTGATGATTCTGTATTCAAAGGACTGCACATAGTAAGTGGCACAGCAGTGAAACAAACAGATGGTATCATTGTAATGTGATATGGAATTCAACAGAAATAAAGGTTATGTATTACAGGTAAAACATAAATGGAACGTCTACTGTACATCTAGAACCATGCCATGATTTGTATGCCACTTAGTTTAACATCTGTTGATTGGTCAAAATGATACCCCACCTGTATGGGGTCATGTGAGTAGGAAGGATGGGTCAAAATGGCCATGGTGGTGTGAGGAAACAATGAATTAAATGTTTGTTTAAAACTTTGAAAGTAAAATAGTTGAGTAATTGTGCTGTAAAAACCTGTTCCTTTGAATTATCTTCCTGGGAAAATGTAATCACTGGACTACTCTCATCACCAAGGACTACCTTTCACCACCAAGAATTTCCTTTCATCACCAAGGATTTCCTTTCATCACCAAGGACTTCCTTTCATCACCAAGGACTTCCTTTCATCACCAAGGACTTCCTGATTGTGTTGATTGACTCTCCTGCATTTCCTGTTGGATTTTAATTTCTATTTTTGTGAAATTACTCTCATTTTGGTTTGTGACCTTTGAACTCTGGACTACTGAATTGACAGGTGGCTCGATATAGTAGATAGATAGTTGGCCCTCTCCACACTCCCTCACTGTTTCATTGTGAAGGCAAGCAAACATGCATTATTAGCTTGTGTGTCGTGATGGTTTAGACTTGCACAAATACAGTGTGATAGAAACACAACCTAATGATGCCACTCTGAGGGGGGAAAGACGCTTAAAGGGATAGTTCATCCAAATGACGAATTCACCTCATCTTACCTCATCTTAAGGGTGCTTAGTAGTCCATGGAACCATAGAGTCAGCTAACCCCAAGGTTACCTTCACCTTGTAGGGATTCAGTTTCTAAGTTCCTGTAGTCCGACACCCTTGCTATCCAATAAGCTTACCTCTGAGTCTTCATTTGGCCAATCAGAGCACAGCTTATTATCAGCTTGGATGCACCTCCCTCCTATTCCACAGAGATAGAATTCAGCTATTTATATTCATTAAGAGAGCTCATTTTATACAGTAAGTCTAATGCCAACACATAACAATTAACACTCACTTGTTTGTCACGGCAATTATGATTGGAAACAGCTCATTTACATGCTAATGGTCCCCTGACATCCATTGAAATTGACGCCAGTGAGCTCTCAAAGACAAACCGGCCAATAGTGTCACCCATTTATCTTAGTCAGGTCAACATGTGGCCAACCACTCTTAGTACATAGTCTCTGCCCTCTGTATTTACTATGAAACAGTCATACATCACATCTCCTGCCACTCACAGCAGTCACCACGAAGACAATCAATGGAGAGAGTCAGTTTACAGTGGCTTTACCTCCGGTGTCATATGATTATATAATTTTGCTTAGAAGAGTGATTTGATCCGATCCCTAAAGATCTCTTCTGTTTGTGTGGATCCTCCTTCTCTCCGTCTCTCCGTCTCTCCGTTTCTCTCTCTCTGTCTCATTCAAATGAAATTCAACTACACTTAATATCCTACACACACCAAGGTAGAAAGATGCACATGCACCCATGCAGACTCATCTGCAGTTCACCAGGCAGCCAACAGAGGAGGCTAAAGGATCAGATTGGCAGCATACAGCAGGCCTTTCTCAAGGAGAAATATGCTCACTGGTGTAGCAGCATATTGGGAAAATGTCTTTATTCCCTCATGTTTCATGTTGTGACAAGCAGAACTTTGGGTTGCCATGGAGAGAGCTGCTGGAAAAAAACATAATTAAAAGCCCTAGAACTGGTGTTAGTCTGACTCAGTCTGTCTGCAGATGAATGAGAATGCAAGATGTTTCCTTGAAGGCAAATCGAAAGAATGCATGTTTTTATATTGTGTGTATACATAATGTTCGTATAATGCTGAGTGTATGTTAAAGGGAGAGGGGAGTATGTCAATTATGCTGTGTTACTCATATGTCTTCTTTGATACAATTCAGTCTAGCAGGGTAAGGTACATAGAAAGTGTGTGTATTTGTGTGTGTGTGTGTGTGTGTGTGTGTGGCTGTTGTGTGTCTGTGGGTGTCCCTATGTAAACACAGACCGGTGTGTGTAGAAATGACTCACCGTCCCTGTTAGAAAGACACGGGGTAGAGGAGCAGATGAGCGTTCTCCCAGCTTGTCAGTCACACAGCACTCCCAGATGGGCTCTCACATCCTCCCCTGGTCTCTCTCAGATACACCAACACCTCCAGGGGAGAACCTCAATCCCCCTTACGGCCCACAGGGAGATGAAACCCCCAATCCCCCCTACGGCCCACAGGGAGATGAAACCCCTAATCCTCCCTACGGCCCACAGAAAGATGAAACCCCCAATCACCCCTACGGCCCACAGGAAGATGAAACCCCTAAACCTCCCTACGGCCCACAGAAAGATGAAACCCCCAATCCCCCCTACGGCCCACAGGAAGATGAAACCCCTAATCCTCCCTACGGCCCACAGAAAGATGAAACCACCCAATCCCCCCTACGGCCCACAGGGAGATGAAACCCCTAATCCCCCCCTACGGCCCACAGAAAGATGAAACCCCCAATCCCCTCTACGGCCCACAGGAAGATGAAACCCCCAATCCTCCCTACGGCCCACAGGAAGATGAAACCCCCAATCCTCCCTGCGGCCCACAGGAAGATGAAACCCCCAATCCTCCCTACGGTCCACAGGGAGATGAAACCCCCAATCCCCCCTGCAGCCCACAGGAAGATGAAACCCCCAATCCTCCCTACGGTCCACAGGGAGAGGAAACCCCCAATCCTTCCTAAGGCCCACAAGGAGATGAACCCCCCCAATCCCTCCTACGGCCCACAGGGAGATGAAACCTCCAGACCCTCCTATGGCCCACAGGGAGATGAAACCCCCAATCCCCCCTGCGGCCCACAGGGATATGAAACCCCCAATCCTCCCTACGGTCCACAGGGAGAGGCAACCCCCACTCCTTCCTAAGGCCCACAAGGAGATGAAACCCCCAATCCCCCCTGCGGCCCACAGGGAGATGAAACCCCCAATCCCCCCTGCGGCCCACAGGGAGATGAAACCCCCAATCCCCCCTGCGGCCCACAGGGAGATGAATCCCCCAATCCCCCCTGCGGCCCACAGGGAGATGAATCCCCCCAATCCCCTATGCGGCCCACAGGGAGATGAATCCCCCCAATCCCCCCTGTGGCCCACAGGGAGATGAATCCCCCCAATCCCCCCTGTGGCCCACAGGGAGATGAAACCCCCAATCCCCCCTGCGGCCCACAGGGAGATGATACCCCCAATCCCCCCTGCGGCCCACAGGAAGATGAAACCCCCAATCCTCCCTACGGTCCACAGGGAGATGAAACCCCCAATCCCCCCTGCGGCCCACAGGGAGATGAAACCCCCAATCCCCCCTGCGGCCCACAGGGATATGAAACCCCCAATCCCCCCTGCGGCCCACAGGGATATGAAACCCCCAATCCCCCCTGCGGCCCACAGGGAGATGAATCCCCCCAATCCCCCCTGCGGCCCACAGGGATATGAATCCCCCCAATCCCCCCTGCGGCCCACAGGGATATGAAACCCCCAATCCCCCCTGCGGCCCACAGGGAGATGAAACCCCCAATCCCCCCTGCGGCCCACAGGGAGATGAAACCCCTAATCCCCCCCTACGGCCCACAGAAAGATGAAACCCCCAATCCCCCCTGCGGCCCACAGGGAGATGAAACCCCCAATCCCCCCTGCGGCCCACAGGGAGATGAAACCCCCAATCCCCCCTGCGGCCCACAGGGAGATGAAACCCCCAATCCCCCCTGCGGCCCACAGGGAGATGAAACCCCTAATCCCCCCCTACGGCCCACAGAAAGATGAAACCCCCAATCCCCCCTGCGGCCCACAGGGAGATGAAACCCCCAATCCCCCCTGCGGCCCACAGGGAGATGAAACCCCCAATCCCCCCTGCGGCCCACAGGGAGATGAAACCCCCAATCCCCCCTGCGGCCCACAGAAAGATGAAACCACCCAATCCCCCCTACGGCCCACAGGGAGATGAAACCCCTAATCCCCCCCTACGGCCCACAGGAAGATGAAACCCCCAATCCTCCCTACGGCCCACAGGAAGATGAAACCCCCAATCCTCCCTGCGGCCCACAGGAAGATGAAACCCCCAATCCTCCCTACGGTCCACAGGGAGATGAAACCCCCAATCCCCCCTGCGGCCCACAGGAAGATGAAACCCCCAATCCTCCCTACGGTCCACAGGGAGAGGAAACCCCCAATCCTTCCTAAGGCCCACAAGGAGATGAACCCCCCCAATCCCTCCTACGGCCCACAGGGAGATGAAACCTCCAGACCCTCCTACGGTCCACAGGGAGATGAAACCCCCAATCCCCCCTGCGGCCCACAGGGAGATGAAACCCCCAATCCCCCATGCGGCCCACAGGGATATGAAACCCCCAATCCCCCCTGCGGCCCACAGGGATATGAAACCCCCAATCCCCCCTGCGGCCCACAGGGAGATGAAACCCCCAATCCCCCCTGCGGCCCACAGGGAGATGAAACCCCCAATCCCCCCTGCGGCCCACAGGGAGATGAAACCCCCAATCCCCCCTGCGGCCCACAGGGAGATGAAACCCCCAATCCCCCCTGCGGCCCACAGGGATATGAAACCCCCAATCCCCCCTGCGGCCCACAGGGATATGAAACCCCCAATCCCCCCTGCGGCCCACAGGGATATGAAACCCCCAATCCCCCCTGCGGCCCACAGGGATATGAAACCCCCAATCCCCCCTGCGGCCCACAGGGATATGAAACCCCCAATCCCTCCTACGGCCCACAGGGAGATGAAACCTCCAGACCCTCCTACGGCCCACAGGGAGATGAAACCCCCAGGCCCCCCTGTGGCCCACAGGGAGATGAAACCCCCAATCCCCCCTGCGGCCCACAGGGAGATGAAACCCCCAGGCCCCCCTGCGGCCCACAGGGAGATGAAACCCCCCAATCCCCCCTGCGGCCCACAGGGAGATGAAACCCCCAATCCCCCCTGCGGCCCACAGGGAGATGAAACCCCCAACCCCCCCCTGCGGCCCACAGGGAGATGGGGGAGAAGCACAACTCCCTGTTATAGGCCAAGGGAGGATTAACACCAGGGTTGAACATACAGGGCTTGCTGGTAGCTACAGGAAAGAGCAGGGCTGAGTCAGCCAGCCTCAGGAGGGAGGACCAGGGGGCGGGCGAGAGGACCAGAAGGTGGGGAAGAGGACCAGAAAGTGGGGAAGAGGACCAGAAGGTGGGGAAGAGGACCAGGGGGCGGGCGAGAGGACCAGAAGGTGGGGAAGAGGACCAGGGGGCGGGCGAGAGGACCAGAAGGTGGGGAAGAGGACCAGAAGGTGGGGAAGAGGACCAGGG
The DNA here is from genome assembly GCF_016432855.1 of Salvelinus namaycush. Lineage (NCBI taxonomy): Eukaryota > Metazoa > Chordata > Actinopteri > Salmoniformes > Salmonidae > Salvelinus > Salvelinus namaycush. Next base: position 116,533 of record NW_024061470.1, read on the forward strand.
GGCGGGCGAGAGGACCAGAAGGTGGGGAAGAGGACCAGGGGGCAGGGAAGAGGACCAGGGGGCGGGCAAGAGGACCAGAAGGTGGGGAAGAGGACCAGAAGGTGGGGAAGAGGACCAGAAGGTGGGGAAGAGGACCAGAAGGTGGGGAAGAGGACCAGCATGTGGGGAAGAGGGTCTGCTCACACAAGAGGGTCAGCTCAGGAAAAAGGGGGGAGGGCTCTCTGGCTCGCTTGGCCTCTGTGTGCATCCATTTTTCATTTTAAATTGCCCAAAAATAATGAGCAATCAAGAAGATGGTTATTCTAGAATTTCAATTAGCCTAATTAAAGAGAGGGCAGCAGGCCACTGAATGGAATGGCTAACAGTACTGTGTGTGTGTGTGTGTGTGTGTGTGTACATATGTGTGTGTGTGTACATATGTGTGTGTGTGTGTCTACGTGTGCATCAGTGTGTTTGAAATACACTCTGAGGGATTGAATTCCTGCATCACCAGTCAGATTGAGAAATGAACCCCTTTCTCCCCAAATCTCTCCCTCCATTCATAGCCCAGAACGTAAGTTATAACCTCAATACCAACACCAGATTCCAGAACAGATCCTGCCTTCACTCCAGTTTAACAAACACCATTTACCTCAATCTGTTGCTCTGACAGTGAGAGAGTGAACTGTAACTTCAGCACCTCGTCTGCTTTGACAGTGAGAGAGTGAACTGTAACTTCAGCACCTCGTCTGCTCTAACAGTGAGAGAGTGAACTGTAACTTCAGGACCTCGTCTGCTCTGACAGTGAGAGCCAGATGGTCATGTAGAACACTCACTGTTACGAATCCCTTTGGCCCGACAGTCTAGGGGGGGGGGGGGGGGTAATGGGACCCGTAACATAACTCACGCAAATTATAATAGTGAAAACGTAACAGTGAGAACAAATAACCACGACAACTTAAATCTACCGTCAAACTCAGGGTTTATTAGTAAACACACGGTAGAAAGAATAAGCATCCAAAAACACCCCTAAACTAGACTAGCCTATTTCAACAACAGCTAACTAACTAACCAAAAATACAGTGGGTGGTCCGCCCAGTTCTAACTAGTGTATTTAACAAAGTTTACCTACGGGTAGTGTATGCCCATGGGCGACCTGTCTGGTTACCCCCTTTTCCCACTATCAACCAAACACTCAAACACCATAACAAACACAATACTCACAGGTGGGGACAAAGTGACATGTAGATGCTAAACCACACAAGAGATCTACAGACTGATCTACAGATTGCTCCAGAGAAAACAACTGACAGGGTTTTTAAACCAAGGGAAAGGGACTGTGATTGGGTAGGAGAAAAGGAGCAGGTGTCTTCTGATTAGCGACTGATTGATGACTGGGGAATGATGATTGTCACCTGTGAGTAGGGGAGAAGGAGAGAAAAGAAATACACACAGGATACACACAGAATACTTGTATCCGTAACACTCACAGTGACATGAGCGAACACAGCTCCCTCTGCTGGAGCTCCCTCACACACACAGACACACATGAACGCAAGGACTCACACGCGCGTGCGAGAAGCACACACACGCACACATGCATGTACACACTCATTAACATAAATGCAAATGGTACACGCACTAACACATTTCCTACAGCTTTTTTTCCACGGTTCCCTGGTCGTTTCTTCTTTCATTAGTCACCCCTTTCTCTCTCTCTCTCTCTGTCTCTCTCTCTCTCTCCATGTCCCTGTGCTCCTCGTTTCAGTCTGCTGGTCAGAGTTAATTGGCTGCTGTCTAATTGCTGCTCATTAGCTTGAGTAACCAAACATTTAAAACAGCAACAAATCCTCCTCTTTCTCTCTCTCTCTCTCTCTCTCTTTCGCTCTCTCTGAGTGTTTTATTCCCAGTCCCCCAATTCCCCCTCTTTCATTCTGTCTGTCTTCCTCCACATAGCCCCCCATTTGTTTATGTGTTCATCCCCGGCCTGTTTTTCTGCCACACCCCTCATAGACAAAAACACACACGCACGCCGTGCGCGCACACGCACCCATATTCCCTCTCTTCCGTTCCCTCCCCCTACCCTGTTGGCATTTTGTCAGGGTCTGTTTGTTTCGGTTGCCCTCAGTCTCCCCCACCACCGTATACCCTCTTTAATCTGTCTTAGAAAAACCTCTGGAGTTTAATTCCTTTCTCAGAGCAGAGTGCTTTACTGGCATGGCAGCCAAATCCATACAGAAAGAGTACATCAAGCTTTAAAATGGACATCTCAACCGCGGAGCAGTTTAGCCAAAGTGACGTGATATATAGAGCATACTGTATCACCGTGGAGGAAAAACACCTCTATCAACAGAAAGACTGCTGCTGCCACTGCTACTGTGGGTGTTTCTAGGGGATGAGACGTGTGTGTAGAGAAATATGATTTTGATTACACAATCTCACAGACACTGTAACGGCAGTCTAAGTCTTCCTCCTCCTCGGACGAGGAGAGGCGAGAAGGATCGGAGGACCAATGTGCAGCGTGGTAAGTTTCCATGATTTAATATGCACGAAAACAAATACACAATACAAAATAACAAAAGAACTAACCGTAACAGTCCCGTGTGGCACAAACACTGACACAGGAAACAACCACCCACAAATCCCCAACACAAAACAAGCCACCTATATATGATTCTCAATCAGGGACAACGATAGACAGCTGCCTCTGATTGAGAACCATATTAGGCTGAACATAGAAACAGACAAACTAGACACACAACATAGAATTCCCACCCAGCTCACGTCCTGACCAACACTAAACAAGCAAAACACATAAGAACTATGGTCAGGACGTGACAGTACCCCCCTCCTGAGGTGCGGACTCCGAACGCACCCCTAAAACTCACGGGGAGGGTCTGGGTGGGCATCTGTCCGCGGTGGCGGCTCCGGCGCAGGACGAGGACACCACTCCACCATTGTCTTTGTCCCCCTCCTTAGCGTCCTTTGAGTGGCGACCCTCGCCCCCGACCTTGACCTAGGAATCTTCACCAAGGTCCCCACATGATTTAGGAGACAGCTCAGGCCAGAGAGGTAGCTCAGGCCAGAGAGGTAGCTCAGGCCAGAGAGGTAGCTCAGGCCAGAGAGGTAGCTCAGGACAGAGAGGTAGCTCAGGACAGAGAGGTAGCTCAGGACAGAGGGGCAGCTCCGGACAGAGGGGCAGCTCCGGACAGAGAGGCAGCTCTGGACTGTAGGGCAGCTCCGAACTGTAGGGCAGCTCCGGACTAATGGCAGCTCCGGACTGAGGGGCAGCTCATGACTGGAGGGCAGCTCATGACTGGAGGGCAGCTCATGACTGGAGGGCAGCTCATGACTGAAGGGCAGCTCATGACTGAAGGGAAGCTCATGACTGAAGGGAAGCTCATGACTGAAGGGCAGCTCATGACTGGAAGGCAGCTCATGACTGGAAGGCAGCTCATGACTGGAGGGCAGCTCATGACTGGAGGGCAGCTCATGACTGGAGGGCAGCTCATGACTGGAGGGCAGTTCATGACTGGAGGGCAGCTCATGACTGGCGGGCAGCTCATGACTGGCGGGCAGCTCAGATGGCGCTGGGCAGACGGATGGCTCAGATGGCGCTGGGCAGACGGATGGCTCAGATGGCGCTGGGCAGACGGATGGCTCAGATGGCGCTGGGCAGGCAGGCAGCTCAGACGGCGTTGGGCAGGCAGGCAGCTCAGACGGCACTGGGCAGGCGAGCAGTGCAGGCGGCGTTGGGCAGACAGGCAGCTCAGACGGCGCTGGGCAGGCGAGCAGTGCAGGCGGCGTTGGGCAGACGGCCGACTCTGACCTGCTGAGGCGCACAGTAGGCCTGGTGCGTGGTGCCGGAACTGGTGGTACCGGACTGGAGACACGCACCTCAAGGCTAGTGCGGGGAGCAGGAACAGGGCACACTGGACTCTCGAAGCGCACTATAGGCCTGGTGCGTGGTACCGGCACTGGTGGTACCGGGCTGAGGGCACGCACCTCAGGGCGAGTGCGGGGAAAAGGAACAGTGCGTACAGGGCTCCGGAGACACCCAGGAGGCTTGGTGCGTGGTGCCGGAACTGGAGGTACTGGGCTGGGGCGGGAAGGTGGCGCCGGATATACCGGACCGTGCAGGCGTACTGGCTCCCTTGAGCACCGAGCCTGCCCAACCTTACCTGGTTGAATGCTCCCCGTAGCCCGACCAGTGCGGGGAGGTGGAATAACCCGCACTGGGCTGTATTGGCGAACCGGGGACACCATGCGTAAGGCTGGTGCCATGTACACCGGCCCGAGGAGACGTACTGGAGGCCAGATATGTTGAGCCGGCTTCATGGCACTTGGCTCAATGCTCAATCTAGCCCGGCCAGTGCGGGGAGGTGGAATAACCCGCACCGGGCTATGCACACGTACAGGAGACACCGTGCGCTCTTCCGCATAACACGGTGTCTGCCCGTACTCCCGCTCTCCACGGTAAGCATGGGAAGTGGGCGCAGGTTTCCTACCTGCCTCCAGCTGTTCCCATGGGAGGCGATCCTTTCCAGCCAGGATCTCCTCCCATGTGTAGCAACCCTTGCCGTCCAAAACGTCTTCCCATGTCCATTCCTCCTTTTTCTGCTCCTGCTGTCGCTTCTGTCGCTGCCCGTAGCCACGCTGCTTGGTCCGAGTTTGGTGGGTGGTTCTGTAACGGCAGTCTAAGTCTTCCTCCTCCTCGGACGAGGAGAGGCGAGAAGGATCGGAGGACCAATGTGCAGCGTGGTAAGTTTCCATGATTTAATATGCACGAAAACAAATACACAATACAAAATAACAAAAGAACTAACCGTAACAGTCCCGTGTGGCACAAACACTGACACAGGAAACAACCACCCACAAATCCCCAACACAAAACAAGCCACCTATATATGATTCTCAATCAGGGACAACGATAGACAGCTGCCTCTGATTGAGAACCATATTAGGCTGAACATAGAAACAGACAAACTAGACACACAACATAGAATTCCCACCCAGCTCACGTCCTGACCAACACTAAACAAGCAAAACACATAAGAACTATGGTCAGGACGTGACAGACACACACACACACACACGCGTCTCACCACACACATGCACGCACATGTGCCCAGGCACACACTCACTCACACATGCAAACATCCAGGAATCTGAACCTACGATAATGAGTGTGATGAAGTTTGGGCATTGGTTTGGAATGCGCTAAATTACAAGTTAGGAGTCTGTTCTGTCCTAAGGACTGGTCATAGAGCTTCACTGGCCTCTCTCTTGCCAGTCTTCAAACACGTCTGTCAGGGACACGTCACAGACCCACACATGATGAGTCATTTACGTTTCCTTCCATTTAACACCTTCATTTGAAAATGTACATCTATATTTCTAATGTGACTTTAATGATGACACATGGCTTCTAATGACATGAAGGAATGAGGAAGTAAAGACCAGGGACAGCGATGGATAGAATGGAAGGATGAAGGAAGAAAGAGGCAGAGAAAGAAGATAAACAGGGAGAGAGAGAGTAAAGGGGGGTGATGACTAAAGAGAGAGAACAGAATAGAGGGAAAGGGAGTAGGAGGCAGAGGGGGGAGTCACATCAAGGAAATGAAAAGCAAGGGAAGGAGAAAGAGAGGTGTGGGCGACTTGCCCTGAGAGACGGTAGTCATGGTAACATATGAAAATGAAGGGATGAAAGATGAATAGAGACTTTTGGTAAGAGAGGGCAAATACATAAAAACATAGCTGCTAATTAAATGTCACACTAAAAGTAAATGCAGAGCAGTTACTACACGAACACAGATTCAAAGGATGGTGATGACTCTCCCTCTCTCCCTCTCTCCTATCTCCTATCTCTTTATATGGTGGCATGTCTGACCTGTAGTCAGCTGGGGTCACACACCATCTAGGGTCAAGGGGACAGGGTCAGGGATCAACATGACAGATCCCTCCCAAATCTTGCATATGTCAATAAACAGATCTTGAGAAAAGGGATTAACAGGATAGATCCTTAAAGACGAGTGTGTATGTGCGGGTGTGAGATCAATAAGGCCAGTATTTCATGGTAAGTGTGTGTTTGTGTGCGCGTGTGCTCTTAAAGGGGAAGATAAGTGTCATGTCAGTGCTTGTTCTAAAAGCTGCTGCTGTAGGCCAGGCTTTTACTTTCTCTCTTCTCAATCCCATTTGCATCCAACATGTTCTCTTCTACTCTACTTGTCCTCTTCCTATCTCACTTTTATATCCACTCTGTCTGTTTCTGACCTGTCCTTTCACATTCTGTCTCTCTCCTCCCCTCTCTCGCACTGTATCATCCCTGTCCTCTTTCATCCTCTCTCAGCCTCTCTCTCGCTCTGTGCTCTGCAGTGACAGTTAACAGAGGCAGCTGTTTACCGTCATTTATACATCAGTCATCCCTCGCTCTGGGGGTTCTCCACTCGGACACTCTCTCTCTCCATCCACCATCACCCTCTTTTCCTCTCTGTGATGAGATGATCAGGAGAGAAGTAATTATGACTTATTATGACTTCTTGTAATCAAATGATCAGGAGAGAAGTAATTATGACTTATTATGACTGTCTGTGATCAGATGATCAGGAGAGAAGTAATTATGACTTATTATGACTGTCTGTGATCAGATGATCAGGAGAGAAGTAATTATGACTTATTATGACTGTCTGTAATCAGATGATCAGGAGAGAAGTAATTATGACTTATTATGACTGTCTGGGATCAGATGATCAGGAGAGAAGTAATTATGACTTATTATGACTGTCTGTGATCACTTGGAAGTATTAATTCCACACATATTATTATGGTAGAAATTTGAGAATTGCCCTGTTAATACTAGAATATTTACTGTACATAACATAGGATATCAGTATGTCCAGTAAGATGCTATTACTCAGCTATTTTCAGCTATAGTGATCAAAGAGGGTTATCATTATCAGTGTTAGTCAAGCCAAAGTCTCTTGTCCCAAAAACAACCATCCTCATTGAGGTGTATCTACATAAAGTCACACAGCATCATATCTCATGTCAGCCCAAGAAGTTGGCATGTTCCTTCAGTCCATCAGCCATGCATGGCTCCTGGCTGAGTATTCGGATTATTTGACCTAAAAAACATTATGTCCCTTGATAGCTTGCAATGCTGAGAAGTGCTTAAAATCCCTATTTCGACTGTAGGCTGGGCCATCCTAGAGGAAAGCAGACCTTATATAGCCTGGCCTACACTATATTTCAACTACCTGTATCAATAATGTGTAGATACATGTATTTGAGACAGCAGGCATTGCCATCTAGGCTTCTACGGGCCTAGTCCAGCCAAAGGACAAGGCAGTTGTAATTTTATACAGTAAACACATTTGCAACTGTAAATGAAATCAAGAGGAAAGGGTAATCATAAATACAACGCAGCCTACAATTAACACGGTAGGTAGTAACCCCACAATAAGCCTACCGTGAATAACTTGCAGATGAGAGAGATGACTTGACTTACTACAGAACTTGAAATGGCCGGTAGCCTACGTAATGAGGCGTAGTCACTCACAGCCTCAAATTATGCGACGTCTAAACTCATTCTAGTAAGATCTCATGGGCTGCCCACGGGTTGACAAAGATTAGCAACGCCACATATAGGCTACAATGGAATGCTTCCCACTACAGTTGCCAACATTGCTACAGTTTTTAATTATTTTTGTTTTGGTGTTGTGTCACGTCGTTAGATAGGCCTACAGTACACACATGAAGGGAAATTATATTATCACGAAACCATGATTTGATCCTAACGAGGTGCTGCGCGCTATCACTCGTCCGGACACCATGGCACATACGCCGTGTAACTTTGGCGGTGGGCCGAGCCACAGTGGTCTGTCCCCATCGCACCACGCGTCTCCTCGCCTCCAGCAACACCCCCTCTCCTCCTTACACACTGCCTCTACCTTCCCCTCCCATCCCCGGGCTCTGCTCGGCTCTCTCTCCCCTCTCTACCACACATATACATCAGTATGTCTTTAGCACGGGTAGCGCTATACAGTCAGCGAGCGGAGAAGGAGCCCGTTTAGTATTCCGAGCACAGGGGAAAGAGAGGGAGGGAGGGGAGAGTGAAAGAAAAAGAAAAAACGAGGGTGAGAAGACAGAAAACACATTCCAAGACAAGAAAATAGGAAAGAATGAGAGGGGAGCGGAGAGATAGCATATTGTTCATTTCTCCCTCTCAGTCTACCCCTCCGCCTTATTCTTCCATCCCAGGTGCAGTATTTGAGCCCATTTTCCTGTCTTGGGGTAGAGGGCGGAATGTTGATTTTTAACGCGTCGCATCTGAAGAAATAGGCTTGTGTTTGGATGAAAAGGGCAGGTAGGAGAGAGAGCAGTCTCGGATACAACATAGAGGTATGATGATATTTCATTGTTGTCATATTAATACACGACTATGTGTCGTTATATAGGTTAGGCTACTCACCATAATATCCTGTGTGATCTTGTGTCACGTATGTGTTATAGTCTATACTGTAGCTATGTGCCACCTAACTGACTGTATGTCTGTCCGGTTCAAAGATACATTTTATGCATATTTTGTGCAGTGATGTGCGAATGTAGTCTATTCTAATTTAATGTATAGCCCATTGGTTCGAGCGTTATGGCATGCCTATAGTAGCCTATGTAGCCTACACTGTAGGTTATCTCTCGCGCAAGTGTGCAGTGTGCATAGCATGTATGTGGGTTTATATGTCTGTCGGGATGTAAGCCATTGCTGTCAGATAAATCCAACTTTTGAATGCATGTATAGGTGTATAGGGCGAAACACGCACGCACGCACGCACGCACGCACGCACGCACACACACACACACACACACACACACACACACACACACACACACACACACACACA
>NW_024061471.1:0-36999 GCF_016432855.1 Salvelinus namaycush
ACCTGGCCTGTATTATCAATAGACCTGGTATGTATTATAATAGACCTGGCCTGTATAATAATATACCTGACCTGTAGACCTGGCATGTATTATAATAGACCTGACATGTATTATAATATACCTGTCTGTATTATAAAAGACCTGGCCTGTATTATAATGAACCTGACCTGTAATATAATAGACCAGGCCTGTATTATAATAGACCAGGCCTGTATTATAATAGACCTGGTCTGTATTATACAGACAAAGGCTGTATTATATTAGATCTGGCCTGTATTATAATAGACCTGGCTTGTATATTAATAGAACCTGGCCTGTATAATTATAGACCTGGCCTGTAGACCTTTCCTGTATTATAATAGACCTGGGTCTGTATTATAATAGATCTGGTCTGTGTTATAATATACCTGGACTGTATTATACTAGACCTGGCCTGTAGACCTCACCTGTATTATACTAGACCTGGCCTGTAGACCTGGCCTGTATTAAAATAGACCTGGTCTGTAATATAATAGGCCTGACCTGGTATTATAATATACCTGGTCTGTATTATAATACACCTGGCCTGTATTATAATAGACCTGGCCTGTATTATAATAAAATTGCCTGTATTATAATAGACCTGGTCTGTATTATAATAGACCTGGCCTGTATTATAATAGACCTGGTCTGTATTATATTAGACCTGAACCTGTATAATAATAGACCTGGTCTGTATTATAATAGACCTGGCCTGTAATATAATAGACCTGATCTGTAGAACTGGCCTGTATTATAATAGACCTGACCTGTATTATACTAGACCTGGTCTGTATTATAAAAGACCTGACCTGTATTATAATAGACCTGGTCTGTAGATCTGGCCTGTATTATAATAGACCTGGCATGTATTATAATAGAACTGGTCTGTATTATACAGACCTGGTCTGTATTATGATATACCTGGACTGTATTATACTAGACCTGGCCTGTATACCTGGCCTGTATAATACTAGACCTGGCCTGTAGACCTGGCCTGTATTATAATAGACCTGGCCTGTATAATAATAGACCTGGCCTGTATTATAATAGACCTGGCCTGCATTATACAAGACCTGGTCTGTATTATAATAGACCTGACCTGTATTATAATATACCTGGCCTGTATTATACTAGTCTTGGCCTGTATTATAATAGACCTGGCCAGTAGACCTGGTCTGTATTATAATAGACCTGGCCTGTATAATAATATACCTGACCTGTAGACCTTACCTGTATTATAATAGACCTGGCCTGTATTATAATAGAACTGGTCTGTATTATAACAGACCTGGTCTGTATTATGATATACCTGGACTGTATTATACTAGACCTGGCCTGTATACCTGGCCTGTATTATACTAGACCTGGCCTGTAGACCTGGAATGTATTATAATAGACCTGGCCTGTATAATAATAGACATGGCCTGTATTATAATAGACCTGGCCTGCATTATACAAGACCTGGTCTGTATTATAATAGACCTGACCTGTATTATAATATACCTGGCCTGTATTATAATAGTCTTGGCCTGTATTATAATAGACCTGGCCAGTAGACCTGGTCTGTATTACAATAGACCTGGCCTGTATAATAATATACCTGACCTGTAGACCTTACCTGTATTATAATAGACCTGGCCTGTATTATAATAGACATGGCCTGTAGACCTGGCCTGTATTCTTTTAGATCTGGTCTGTATAATATTATACCTGACCTGTAGACCTGACCTGTATTATAATAGACCTGGCCTGTATTATAATAGACCTGGCCTGTATTATACTAGACCTGGCCTGTTGACCTGGCCTGTATTATAATAGACCTGACCTGTATTATAATATACCTGGTCTGTATTATAATAGACCTGACCTGTATTATACTAGACCTGGTCTGTATTATAAAAGACCTGGCCTGTATTATAATAGAACTGGCCTGTATTATAATAAACCTGGCCTGTATTATAATATACCTGGCCTGTATTATGATAGACCTGACCTGTATTATAATATACCCGGTCTGTATTATAATAGACCTGACCTGTATTATACTAGACCTGGTCTGTATTATAATAGAACTGGCCTGTATTATAATAAACCTGGCCGGTATTATAATTTACCTGGTCTGTATTATAATAGACCTGCCCTGTGTTATAACAGACTTGGCTGAATTATATTAGACCTGGCCTGTAGACCTGGTCTGTATTATAATAGACCTGGCCTGTATAATAATATACCTGACCTGTAGACCTGACCTGTATTATAATAGACCTGGCCTGTATTATAATAGACCTGGTCTGTATTATAATAGACCTGGCATGTATTATAATAGACCTGGTCTGTATTATAATAGACCTTGTCTCTAATATAATAGACCTGATCTGTAGACCTGGCCTGTATTATAATAGACCTGGCCTGTATTATAATAGACCAGGCCTGTATTATAATAGACCTGGTCTGTATTATAACAGACCTGGGCTGTATTATAATAGACCTGGTCTGTATTATAATAGACCTGGCCTGTATTATACTAGACCTGGCCTGTATACCTGGCCTGTATTATAATAGACCTGGCCTGTAGACCTGGCCTGTATTATAATAGACCTGGCCTGTATTATACTAGAGGTCTGTATTTTAATAAACCTGGCCTGTTTTATAATAGACCTGGTCTGTAGGATAATAGACATGGCCTGTATAATTATAGACCTGGCCTGTAGACCTGGAATTTATTATAATAGACCTGGCCTGTATTATATTAGAACAGGCCTGTATTATAATAGACATAGCCTGTATTATACAAGACCTGGTCTGTATTATAATAGACCTGACCTGTATTATACTATACTTGGCCTGTATTATAATAGACTTGGCCTGTATTATAATAGACCTGGCCAGTAGACCTGGTCTGTATTATAATAGACCTGGCCTGTATAATAATATACCTGACCTGTAGACCTGAACTGCATTATAATAGACCTGGCCTGTATTATAACAGACCAAGCCCGTATTAAAATAGACTTGGCCTGTATTATAATAGACCTGGCCAGTAGACCTGGTCTGTATTACAATAGACCTGGCCTGTATAATAATATACCTGACCTGTAGACCTGACCTGTATTATAATAGACCTGGCCTGTAGACATGGCCTGTATTCTTTTAGACCTGGTCTGTATAATAATATAACTGACCTGTAGACCTGACCTGTATTATAATAGACATGGCTTGTATTATAATATACCTGACCTGTATTATACTAGACCTGGCCTGTAGACCTGGCCTGTATTATAATAGACCTGGCCTGTATTAAAATAGACCTGACCTGTATTATAATATACCTGGTCTGTATTATAATAGACCTGACCTGTATTATAATAGACCTGGTCTGTGTTATAATAGACCTGGTCTGTAATATAATAGACCTGCTCTGTAGACCTGGCCTGTATTATAATAAACCTGGCCTGTATTATAATAGACCTAGCCTGTATTATAATAGACCTGGTCTGTATTATATCCCCACAGAACACATCCTTGATCAGTGGACAACTGGTCTTTCTTGTCGATGAATGGACGAAGATTATCGTCATTTACGAAGGTTGGCCAAAAATGCCTAATGTTAAGTCCTAGACTTTGGAAAGCACTGGGTCTTTCCTCGTTTCCTCTGCTATGTCTGAGGCAGTTCGTCAATGAGAGAGATCTGGAAGACTGCTCTATCATCTTCACTGTCGGAGTCACTATTGCATGGTAGCGGATGCAACAATGTGGACAAGTTTGCCACAAACTTTCCGTAATAGTTCAGGAGACCCAAAAATGACCTCAGCTCTGAGATATAAGGTGCTCTCCAATGGTTGGTGCTGACACGAGGATGTCGTCCATGAAGCGGCCCCGGGAAGCGGTGAGTACGGAGCAGGGGTGCTGTATACCATCTGATCCATTGTGTGTTGGAATATCGCTGGAGCTGTCGAGATTCCATAGGCCAAGCGATTGAATCTGAATAGCCCCTTGTGTGTATTGATGGTCAGATACTGTTCTGATTCCGGATCCAGCTTCAGTTGCTGATAAGCGAATGCCAGGTCCAGCTTACTGAAAACCTTCCCACCTGCTAGAATGGCAAACAGATCTTCAGCATTTGGTAGTGGATATTCCTCTGGTAGTATGCAGCGATTTACTGTGACCTTGTAGTCACCGCACATTCTGACAGTCTTGTCTTTCTTTGGGTCTACAACGATCGGAGCGGCCCAGTCGCTCCTCGCTACTTTCGTGATTATGTTATTCTTCTGTAGGCGGTCCAGTTCATTCTCTACTGCTTCCTTAAGAGCATAGGGAACTGGACGTGGTTTGTGAAAGATAGGCTTGGTTCCTTCTTGCACTCTGACTTTTGCTGTGAAGTCTTGTATTTCGCCGTCGCCATCTTTGAAAAGTTATTTGTGCTTCTCCAGCATGTTAGTGAGTGTAGCTTGACTCACTAGTTTGTCATTTCTCAGACTGAAGATATCTCCCCAGTTCAACTTGATCTTTTGAAGCCAGTTTCTGCCTAGCAAGGCTGATTCTTCTCCTTTAACAATGACAAGCGGTAGCGTCCACTCCTTTTCCTCATACCGGACTGGTACCTGGATCTGCACACAGGAATAGTGTCACCAGTGTATGAAGAAAGGCTGAAGAGGGTTAGGGTTACCCTTTTAGTTTTTCTTTGTAGTGTCTCTCTGGAACCAGAGATACAGACGCTCCGGTGTCCAGCTGCATTTTTACTGGTTTTCCCGCTAACTCCATGTTGAGATAGATTCCATCTTTTTGTTGTTGAGCTGTGTACACTGTGAACAGTCCCAATACTGTTTCAGTTGTACCTTCCTCTTCTTGTGCTGCGTCTGACACTTTGTGCGCTCTTGCTGTGCGTTTTGAGGCTTTACACACTTTCTGTAAATGTCCAACCTTTCCACAATTGTGGCACTTTTCATTTTGGAATCGACATTCACTGTGCTGATGATTATCTCCCCTACATCTGTAGCAACTTGGCTTAGACCTTTGAGATGTGGGCTGCTTTGTTCTTGTGTAACCTTGAGGACGGGACTGAGAAAAGTGTGACTTGTGAGCCTTTTTCACCACGTGCATCACTGACCTTGTGAACACCTTTCTGACATTCTGCATGTCCCGATAGATCAATAGTATCCCGTGGGCAAGCTCGAGTCCAAGTGCGATATCACAGGCTTTCTTAAAGGTCAGGTCCTTCTCTGACAGAAGCCTTCTGTGATATGCTTCACCTGTGAGACCCCATACAAACTTGTCTCGAAGAGCATCATCAAGAAATTGTGCAAACCCACATGTACTTGCCAGGCTTTTCAAAGCAAGGATGTAGTCAGCCACGGTTTCCCCTTGACTCTGGTGATGTTGGTAAAATCTGAAACGTTCTGCAATGAGAGTAGGCTCTCCATGAAAGAGTTTCAGTCAGTTCTGCATAGTTCACCTCCACTGCTTTTATTGGTTGAATGAGACCTTTCAGCAATCCATACTCAGTTGGACCCAAAACACTGAGAAATACGTCTGCTTTCTTTTCATCTTTGATTTCATTTGCAGCCAGGCAACGCTCAAAACGCTCCAAATAGGCTATACTCAGCCTTGTCTCAGGGTAGTAGGGTGGTAGATATCCCTCTAGTGGTGTGGGGGCTATACTCAGCCTTGTCTCAGGGTAGTAGGGTGGTAGATATCCCTCTAGTGGTGTGGGGGCTATACTCAGCCTTGTCTCAGGGTAGTAGGGTGGTAGTTATCCCTCTAGTGGTGTGGGGGCTATACTCAGCCTTGTCTCAGGGTAGTAGGGTGGTAGATATCCCTCTAGTGGTGTGGGGGCTATACTCAGCCTTGTCTCAGGGTAGTAGGGTGGTAGATATCCCTCTAGTGGTGTGGGGGCTATACTCAGCCTTGTCTCAGGGTAGTAGGATGGTAGATATCCCTCTAGTGGTGTGGGGGCTATACTCAGCCTTGTCTCAGGGTAGTAGGGTGGTAGATATCCCTCTAGTGGTGTGGGGGCTATACTCAGCCTTGTCTCAGGGTAGTAGGGTGGTAGATATCCCTCTAGTGGTGTGGGGGCTATACTCAGCCTTGTCTCAGGGTAGTAGGGTGGTAGATATCCCTCTAGTGGTGTGGGGGCAATACTCAGCCTTGTCTCAGGGTAGTAGGGTGGTAGATATCCCTCTAGTGGTGTGGGGGCTATACTCAGCCTTATCTCAGGGTAGTAGGGTGGTAGATATCCCTCTAGTGGTGTGGGGGCTATACTCAGCCTTGTCTCAGGGTAGTAGGGTGGTAGATATCCCTCTAGTGGTGTGGGGGCAATACTCAGCCTAGTCTCAGGGTAGTAGGGTGGTAGATATCCCTCTAGTGGTGTGGGGGCTATACTCAGCCTTGTCTCAGGGAAGTAGGGTGATAGATATCCCTCTAGTGGTGTGGGGGCTATACTCAGCCTTGAATCAGGGTAGTAGGGTGGTTGATATCCCTCTAGTGGTGTGGGGGCAATACTCAGCCTTGAATCAGGGTAGTAGGGTGGTAGATATCCCTCTAGTGGTGTGGGGGCTATACTCAGCCTTGAATCAGGGTAGTAGGGTGGTAGATATCCCTCTAGTGGTGTGGGGGCTATACTCAGCCTTGTCTCAGGGTAGTAGGGTGGTAGATATCCCTCTAGTGGTGTAGGGGCTATACTCAGCCTTGTCTCAGGGTAGTAGGGTGGTAGATATCCCTCTAGTGGTGTAGGGGCTATACTCAGCCTTGTCTCAGGGTATTAGGTTGGTGGTCTGTTGATATCCCTCTAGTGGTGTGGGGGCTGTGCTTTGGCATAGTGGGTGGAGTTATATCCTGCCTGGTTGGCCCTGTCCAGGGGTATTGTCGGACGGGGTCACAGTGTCCCACGATCCCCCCTTATCAACCTCCAGTATCTATGCTGCAATAGTCCATGTGCTGGGGGGGGCTAGGGTCAGTCTGTTATATCTGGTGTAATTCTCCTGTCTTATCTGGTGTCATGTGTGAATTTAAGTATGCTCCCTCTAATTCTCTCTCTTTCCCTCTCTCCCGGAGGACCTGAGCCCTAGGACCATGCCTCAGGACTACCTAGCCTGATGACTCCTGGCTGTCCCCAGTCCACCTGCGGCTATGGAACCCTGACCTGTTCACCGGACGTGCTACCTTGTCCTGGACCTACTGTTTTTGACTCTCTCTCTCTACCGCACCTGCTGTCTCGACCTCTGAATGCTTGGCTATGAAAAGCCAACTGACATTTACTCCTGAGGTACTGACCTTTTGCACCCTCTACAACCACTGTGAATATTATTTGACACTGCTGGTCGTCTATGGACGTTTGAACATCTTGAAGAACAATCTGGCCTTAATGGCTATGCACAGTTATAATCTCCAACCGGTACAGCCAGAAGAGGACTGGTCACCCCTCAGAGCCTGGTTCCTCTCTAGGTTTCTTCCTAGGTTCCTGCCTTTCTAGGGAGTTTTTCCTAGCCACCGTGCTTCTACATCTGCATTTCTTCCTGTTTGGGGTTTTAGGCTGCGTTTCTGTATAAGCACTTTTGTGACATCTGCTGATGTAAAAAGAGCTTTACAAATAAGCGTGAGTGACTGGAATATATTTTGATTGATTAGCTTACCTATATTGATTAGCAATATTGACATCAGCTCAGAAGCACTTGTGTTTCAAACTAGGTCTTGTTTTACCAATTGCTGATCAATGGACACGTCTGTCAAAATAACATGTAGCTTCAAGTTGTTTGTACTTGTATTTCTTTATGCAATAAAGATGGTGGAGCAACAATAACACACATTTACAATAGGCCTATATTAGAAAATACATACAGCCAAGTGATATACAGAACCATACACATCTACAGTGCCTTCGGAAAGTATTCAGACCCCTTGACTTTTTGCACATTTTGTTAATTTACAGCCTCATTGTAAAATTTATTACATTGATTTTTTTCCCCTCATCAATCTACACACAATACCCCATATTGACAAAGCAAAAACAGGTTTTTAGAAAAGTTTGCAAAAAACCCGAAATATTACATTTACATAAATATTCAGACCCTTTACTCAGTACTTTGTTAAAGTACCTTTGGCAGCGATCACAGCCTCGAGTCTTCTTGGGTATGACGCTACAAGCTTGGCACACCTGCATTTGGGGAGTTTCTCCCATTCTTCTCTGCAGATCCTTTCAAGTTCTGGCAGGTTGGATGAGGTCCTGAGCGCTCTGGAGCAGGTTTTCATCAAGGATCTCTCTGTACTTTGATCCGTTCATCTTTCACTTGATCCTGACTAGTCTCCAAGTCCCTACCACTGAAAAACATCCCCACAGCATGATTCTGCCAACACCATGCTTCACCGTAGGGATGGTGCCAGGTTTCCTCCGCTTGGCATTCAGGCCAAAGAGTTCAATCTTTGGCCTGAGAATCTTGCTTCTCATGGTCTGAAATTCTTCAGGTGCCTTTTGGCAAACTCCAAGCGGGCTGTCATGTGCCTTTTACTGAGGAGTGGCTTCTGTCTGACCACTCTACCAGGAAGGCCTAATTGGTGGAGTGCTGCAGAGATGGTTGTCCTTCTGGAAGGTTCTCCCATCTCCACAGAGGAACTCTGGAGCTCTGTCAGAGTGACCATCGGGTTCTTGGTCACCTCCCTGACCAAGGCCCTTCCCCAACTGCTCAGTTTGGCCAGGCGACCAACTCTAGGAAGAGTCCTAGTGGTTCCAAACATCTTCCATTTAAGAATGATGGAGGCCACTGTGTTCTTGGGGACCTTCAAAGCTGCAGACATTTTCTAGTACCCTTCCCCAGATCTGTGCCTCGACACAATCCTGTCTCTGAGCTCTACGGACAATTCCTTCGACCTCATGGCTTGGTTTTTGCTCTGACATGCACTGTTAACTGTGGGACCTTTATATAGACAGGTGTGTTCCTGTCACGACTTCTGCCGAAGTCGAAGCCTCTCCTTGTTCTGCCGAAGTCGATGCCTCTCCTTGTTCGGGCGGTGCTCAGCGGTCGACGTCACCGGTCTTCTAGCCATCATTGATCCATTTTTCATTTTCCATTGGTTTTGTCTTGTCTTCCTACACACCTGGTTTGAATCCCATTCATTACCTGTTGTGTATTTAACCCTCTGTTTCCCCTCATGTTTTTGTCAGAGATTGTTTGTATTTCAGTGTTGTATATCTTTTGTATTGGTGCGCGACGGTCCTCGTACCCATTTTGTTATTTGTTACATTTAGTGTTTGGAGTGTGTTTCGCTCATTATTATTAAATAACTCCATTACACTCAGTTTGATTCTCCTGCGCCTGACTTCCGTGCCACCTATACACACAACGCTGACAGTTCCTTTACAATCATGTCAAATCAATTGAATTTACCACAGGTGGACTCCAATCAAGTTGTAGAAACATCTCAAGGATGATCAATGGAAACAGGATGCACCTGAGCAAAATTGAGTCTCATAGCAAAGGGTCTGAATACTTTAATAAATTTACCAAAGAAATGTAAAAACCTGTTTTCGCTGTCATTATCGGGAATTGTGTGTAGATTGATTGGCATATTTAATACATTTTAGAATAAGGCCGTAACTTAACAAAATGTGAATAAAGTCAAGGGGTTTGAATACTTTTTGAAAACACTGTATATATATATAAATATATATATACACACATATACACAGTTGAAGTCAGAAGTTTACATACACCTTAGCCAAATACATTTAAACTCAGTTTTTCACAATTTCTGACATTTAATTCTAGATTCTAGTAAAAAATTCCCTGTCTTAGGTCAGTGAGGATCACCACTTTATTTTAAGAACGTGAAATGTCAGAATAATAGTAAAGAGAATGATTTATTTCATCACATTCCCAGTGGGTCAGAAATGTACATACACTCAATTAGTATTTCGTAGCATTGCCTTTAAATTGTTTAACTTGGGTCAAACGTTTCGGGTACTCTTCCACAAGCTTCCCACAACAAGTTGGGTGAATTTTGGCCCATTCCTCCTGACAGAGCTGGTGTAACTGAGTCAGGTTTGTAGGCCTCCTTGCTCGCACATGCTTTTTCAGTTCTGCCCACCAATTTCCCATAGGATTGAGGTCAGGGCTTTGTGATGGCCAATCCAATACCTTGACTTTGTTGTCCTTAAGCCATTTTGCCACAACTTTGGAAGTATGCTTGGGGTCATTGTCCATCTGGAAGACCCAAGCTTTAACTTCCTGACTGATGTCTTGAGATGTTGCTTCAATATATCCACATAATTTCCCATTCTCATGATGCCATCTATTTTGTGAAGTGCACCAGTCCCTCCTGCAGCAAAGCACCCCCACAACATGATGCTGCCACCCCCGTGCTTCACGGTTGGGATGGTGATCTTCGGCTTGCAAGCTTCCCCCTTTTTCCTCCAAACATAACGATGATCATTATGGCCAAACAGTTCTATTTTTGTTTCATCAGACCAGAGGACATTTCTCCAAAAATGTAGTTTATGGAGGTTTTGGAGCAGTGGCTTCTTCCTTGCTGAGCGGACTTTCAGGTTATGTCGATATAGGACTCGTTTTACTGTGGAAATATATACTTTTGTACCTGTTTCCTCCATCATCTTCACAAGGTCCTTTGCTGTTGTTCTGGGATTGATTTGCGCTTTTCGCACCAAAGTACGTTCATCTCCAGGAGACAGAACGCGTCTCCTTCCTGAGCGGTATGGCGGCTGCGTGGTCCCATGTAAAGAATTGTTGGAAAAGTTACTTGTGTCATGCACAAAGTAGATGTCCTAACCGACTTGCCAAAACTATAGTTTGTTAACAAGAAATGTGTGGAGTGGTTGAAAAACGAGTTTTAATGACTCCAACCTAAGTGTATGTAAACTTCCGACTTCAACTATACTAGGTAGGATCTGATATTACCTGTTGTTATTATACAGTAGAGGCTACATGTACATACTACCTCAATTTGCCCAACTAACTGGTGCCTGTATATAGCCTCTCTACTGTATGTAGCCTCTCTACTGTATGTAGCCTCTCTACTGTATGTAGCCTCGCTACTGTATGTAGCCTCTCTACTGTATATAGCCTCTCTACTGTATATAGCCTCTCTACTGTATGTAGCCTCTCTACTGTATATAGCCTCTCTACTGTATGTAGCCTCGCTACTGTATGTAGCCTCTCTACTGTATATAGCCTCTCTACTGTATATAGCCTCTCTACTGTATATAGCCTCTCTACTGTATATAGCCTCTCTACTGTATATAGCCTCTCTACTGTATATAGCCTCACTACTGTTATAGCCTCACTACTGTATATAGCCTCTCTACTGTATATAGCCTTGCTACTGTATATAGCCTCTCTACTGTTATAGCCTCACTACTGTATATAGCCTCTCTACTGTATACAGCCTCTCTACTGTATACAGCCTCTCTACTGTATATAGCCTCTCTACTGTATATAGCCTCTCTACTGTATATAGCCTCTCTACTGTCTATAGCCTCTCTACTGTCTATAGCCTCTCTACTGTCTATAGCCTCTCTACTGTATATAGCCTCTCTACTGTATATAGCCTCTCTACTGTATATAGCCTCTCTACTGTATATAGCCTCTCTACTGTATATAGCCTCTACTGTATATAGCCTCTCTACTGTATATAGCCTCTCTACTGTATATAGCCTCTCTACTGTATATAGCCTCTCTACTGTATATAGCCTCTCTACTGTATATAGCCTCTCTACTGTATGTAGCCTCTCTACTGTATATAGCCTCTCTACTGTATATAGCCTTGCTACTTTTATAGCCTCTCTACTGTATATAGCCTCTCTACTGTATATAGCCTCTCTACTGTATATAGCCTCTCTACTGTATGTAGCCTCTCTACAGTATATAGCCTCGCTACTGTATATAGCCTCTCTACTGTATACAGCCTCTCTACTGTATATAGCCTCTCTACTGTATATAGCCTCTCTACTGTATATAGCCTCTCTACTGTCTATAGCCTCTCTACTGTCTATAGCCTCTCTACTGTCTATAGCCTCTCTACTGTCTATAGCCTCTCTACTGTCTATAGCCTCTCTACTGTATATAGCCTCTCTACTGTATATAGCCTCGCTACTGTTATAGCCTCGAAACTTATTTTCACTGTCTTTTTACTGTTGTTTTTATTTATTTTCTTATCTATTGTTCACCTAATATCTATTTTTTTTCTTAAAAATCGACTGTCGGCCGTCATTGTAAATAAGAATTTGTTTTTAACTGACTAAACTTTTGTCGCCTCCCTCTCAACCATACAATTTTTTTATTTCCTCAATCCAGAGATTTAACAGTTTTTACAGTCATTTTCTTAATGGGTGCATGCATATTAGTAACTGGGATAAGCAATTTCATAAATGTGTCTAATGCAGCGTCTGGTTGCTCCTCATTACACACCAAGGAACAACAAATATTCTTTACATCAACAACATAGGAATCACTACAGAACTTCTTGTATGACCTCTTATACACTATATTAGGCCCAGTCTTCAGAACTGTGGTTTTCCTAGATACGGTTACTATATTATGATTGCAATCTAATATAGCTTATTTGCTGAGATATAAATGTCAAATTGAACAATTAGCCATGTAACAAGCTAATGATGCATCAGCTTTTACAATCACAACTACATTTCATATGAAGGATTTGGGATAAAAACATGTGTTGTCTGCTTGAAGTTTCAGGCTTTGTGAAATGTAGTGTACACTGGGATCAAGCTAAGCTAACTGCAAGCTAGCTAACTACAGCCACACTAAATGTAAAGGGTTTCAGGCTTTGTGAAATGTAGTGTACACTGGGATCAAGCTAAGCTAACTGCAAGCTAGCTAACTACAGCCACACTAAATGTAAAGGGTTTCAGGCTATGTAAAATGTAGTGTACACTGGGATCAAGCTAAGCTAACTGCAAGCTAGCTAACTACAGCCACACTAAATGTAAAGGGTTTCAGGCTTTGTAAAATGTAGTGTACACTGGGATCAAGCTAAGCTAACTGCAAGCTAGCTAACTACAGCCACACTAAATGTAAAGGGTTTCAGGCTATGTAAAATGTAGTGTACACTGGGATCAAGCTAAGCTAACTGCAAGCTAGCTAACTACAGCCACACTAAATGTAAAGGGTTTCAGGCTATGTAAAATGTAGTGTACACTGGGATCAAGCTAAGCTAACTGCAAGCTAGCTAACTACAGCCACACTAAATGTAAAGGGTTTCAGGCTTTGTAAAATGTAGTGTACACTGGGATCAAGCTAAGCTAACTGCAAGCTAGCTAACTACAGCCACACTAAATGTAAAGGGTTTCAGGCTATGTAAAATGTAGTGTACACTGGGATCAAGCTAAGCTAACTGCAAGCTAGCTAACTACAGCCACACTAAATGTAAAGGGTTTCAGGCTTTGTAAAATGTAGTGTACACTGGGATCAAGCTAAGCTAACTGCAAGCTAGCTAACTACAGCCACACTAAATGTAAAGGGTTTCAGGCTATGTAAAATGTAGTGTACACTGGGATCAAGCTAAGCTAACTGCAAGCTAGCTAACTACAGCCACACTAAATGTAAAGGGTTTCAGGCTTTGTAAAATGTAGTGTACACTGGGATCAAGCTAAGCTAACTGCAAGCTAGCTAACTACAGCCACACTAAATCTAAGGGTCGCAACGATTTCCAAATAGACTTACCACTGTGTTACGTCCTGAACGTAAGGCTGTGTTCTACCTTGCACCATTGCTGGGCTAACATTACAGTACATTTTCTGACTTAGTAGCCATGTGGTGAGTTTTCTAACAACAATGACAAGAAACTGCCATGTGGTGAATCATAAGTGGCTCGGCTTGTTCGTGATATCATGTCTTGTTTTGAGGTGTTTTGGTTGATGTCACGTGACTAAAATTGGCTAGCTAGCGCAAGCTAACTAACACCTGTTACTATGTATGAGAGACAAGTGCTCATTGTGCTTTATTTTATGTTTTCAATAAACATTGGTGTTTCTGTATGATAAGTTGGATTAAGGAATAAAGACAGACACCAATGTTAAGTTCAATAGCCTTGTTAAGCATTGTACAAATCCCTACGCCTGGAGTCTGGGGAACAGTCCAACTAGTCGATTACCTATCAACTAGACTCCGTAACATCATCCTTTTCAATAGAAAGTGCAAACATAACGGCATAACATTGAGTTCTTAACAGTCAAGTCATAACAATTGAAAAGCATGACATTTTCTTTTTACTTCAGCTGTCATCTTCCTTTTTTAAATTTTTTAAATTTTTGAAATATTTTTTTAAATTAACAGACAACAAGTTAAGTCTCTTGCTTACAGAGTAAGCCTGTCCGGTGGCTTGCACAGCCGACCCACCCGTGAGTAAGTATTGGCTCTGACAGGGGTAGGATTAGGGCCACGAGCTGGAGAGTTTGGTGGGGTAGAAGCTTCACCTTCAGTTGGCTCATGTCTCAATTCTGCACCCCTTACCCTTAGGCCTGGACTGTGATCCAGCTCATCTAGGTGAGTGTATGGCATGTTCTGGTTTGTCTGCTCTGCTACGCGCAGATCCACCCGATTGCGACGATAGAGGGAGCCACCAACATCCACCAGGTAAGAACGTGGTGCAACTCTCTGTAGGCATGTGCCCAGCCTCCAAAGTCCTGTGTGGTCTCCCGGCAGCGGTTTCATCCTTATAGTTTCACCCACCTCCAGCTCTGGTAGGTCTCGAGCAGTCCGGTCGTAGAAGCACTTAGCGAGCTGCTTTCTGTGACGCAGTTTGTCCGTGACGCCAACCATGACGCAGGGCTCAAGTAGCTTGTTAGCTACGGGGATAGTAGTCTTCAGACGTCTGGACAGAAGGCGTTGTGCTGGGCTGCTGTCCATGTTTTCGGTGGGTGTGTTCCTCCACTGTAAGATCGCTTTCCATGGGTCGTTGCTGTCGCGCAAGGCCCTGCTTAACAGGTTTTTTGCAATCTTGACAGCTGATTCTGCCTTGCCATTTGCTTTTGGGTGTCTTGGAGAGGAGGTCACGTGGTCAAACTCCCATTCTGAGGCGAAACGCTTGAACTGTGCAGTGAATTGTGGGCCATTGTCCGTGATTACCTTGTCAGGCTGACCTTGCCTTGCAAACTGCGCCTTGCAGCGCTTTATGACCGTCTCTGCAGACAAGTCAGGGAGCAGTTCAATTTCCCAAAAGTCAGAGTAATGATCAACGAGGAGAAGATAGTCCTTTTGTCTGTGGCTGAATAAGTCCATGCTGATGATTTGCCAGGCCCTTGTGGGCAGTTCGTGTGACATCATGGTTTCCTTTTGCTGTTCATGAGCGTACTCGTTGCATGTGGTACAGTTGCTGACAAAGTCTTTAATTTCTGCTTGCATGTTTGGCCAGTATAATGTTTCACGAGCCTGACGGTAGCATGCGTCACCTCCAACGTGACTGGAGTGTATGCGGGTAAGCATCTCTGGACGTAGTGATTTGGGAATAATGACCTTCTGACCTCTGAACAAGACGCCATTTTGCACACTGATCTCATCTCGAAAGGTCCAGTATTCTCTCACTGTGAAAGGTGTCTCCTCTTTCAGATATGGCCAACCTGCGAGAGCCATGGACTTCAGTGACTGTAGGTGTTCGTCCTTGTCAGTATGTTGCCTGATCTGGGCTAGGCGGTGATCTGTCACGTTTAAGTAGTCTGCCTGATTGATCTGTTGAACATCTTGTTGTTCCTGCTGTAGCGAACAGATGGCCTGCCGCTGATAGGCAGTGCCTCTACCTGTACATTGTGCTGTTGCCCTGCTCAGTGTGTCGCTGATGTACATCTCAGGTCCTGGCTTGTAAATGACCTTCAGGCTGTAGTTTTGCAGAGTCAGGAGCATACTTTGAAGCCTCTTGGGCGCGTTGAGGAGAGGTTTACTGAATATGGCAATGAGTGGTTTGTGGTCAGTTTCAGCGGTGACCAGCTCTCGACCATATAAGTAGTGATGGAATCGCTGGCAGGAGAAGACGATGCTGAGGCACTCTTTCTCAATTTGTGCATAGTTTTGTTCGGTGGGGGTGAGCGCTCTCGAGGCAAACGCAACGGGCTGGCCTTCCTGCATAAGGCAGCATCCAAGTCCCCTTTGGCTAGAGTCGCTCTGGATTGTGACAGGCTTCGTGACGTCGTAGTAGCGCAACACTGGCATGGATGAAGCCAGAGATTTCATCTCCTGCACTGCGGCCTCGTGCTTGGGTAGCCAGTGCCATGGTGTGTCTTTGTCCAGCAACCGGCGCAGAGGCTCACAGACTGCTGATAGGTGTGGCATGAACTTTGCAAGATAGTTTGCAAAGCCGATGAGACGCTGTACTCCTTTTGCATCAGACGGGTTTGGCATGTCGAGGATCGCTTGGACCTTGTCTGGGTCCGGCTTCAGGCCTTTTGCCGAGAGAATGTGGCCATGGAAGTGGACGTCTTTCACCTTGAACTGCAGCTTCTTCAGGCCAAGACGAAGCTTAACTGATCGGCAGCGCTCCATCAGTGCCAGGAGCTTCACATCGTGGTCGCGTTCTGCTTCTTCGTCTGTTTCACCACAGCCTACGATCAGGATATCATCGGCGATGGGTTCAATGCCCTTGAGCCCAGCTAGTAACTCGTGCTGCTTGCGTTGGTATACCTCAGGCGCCACTGAGACACCAAACGGGAGCTTGAGCCAGCGTTTCCGACCCCAGGGGGTCCAGAAGGTAGTCATGAAGCTGCTTTCTTCGTCCAGCTTGCATTGAAGGAATGCATCTCGGGCATCCACCAAGGTGAAAATCCTGGCCTTGGGAAGCTTATAGAGGACATCCTCTAGTGTCGGCATGATGTAGTGGGATCGTTTCAGTGCTTGGTTCAGATGCTTTGGGTCGATGCAGACCCTCAGCTTCTCTGGTTTTTTCACTATGACCATATTGCTGATCCAGTCAGTTGGTTCAGTCACAGATGTCATGTGGCCATCGGCCTCATACTTGTCCAGCTGGGCCTTCACAGCCACTTTCATTGCAATGGGCACATTGCGAGGAGCACACTGGACTGGAGTAATGCTCTCATCCACTTCAAAGTGTACCTCCCCAGGCACTGATTCAACGGGCATGTTGAATACATCGTCATATCTGCTGAGTAGTTGTTCTTTGGACAGGGGTCCATGCTGGACATGATCCACAATGTGCAGGTCATTTGGTACAGTGAACTGCATCAGTCCCAGGCGTTCGCATGTAGAGCCTGAGAGGAGAGGATTTTGACTGGTTTTCACAATCTCAAACTCCAGCTTGTGTTTGCGTCCCCGAATAACACATTCGGTCTCAAAGGTGCCCATAGAGCTCATTAGTTCTCCTGAGTACAGCTTTAGTCTAGTATCGCTGGGAAATAGATGTGTGTCAGGTGCCAGATTGATTTTGTCTTTGTAGCTCATTACGTTGCATGTAGCACCCGAATCCAGTTGACATTGTTGTTGCTTGTTGTGTAATCGTAGTGTCACAAACCATTTCTTCCCTCTTGAGTGTACAGCCCCAATGGATTCATGCATGTAAATGTCACTTTCACTGTTCAGCTCTGAACATTGAGTAACATCATCAACACAGTGAATCTTGCCCTCACTCACCCTTCTTTTGCTTTTGAGACACACTTTTGCAAAGTGATTATTAGTTCCACAAGCTCTGCATGGTTTTCCATAGGCCGGGCAGTGCTCTTTGCCACGTGTGTGTGTATTCCCACAGTATTTACATGCTACGGGGCTCTCTGTGTTCACCGTTCGTGGTGAATTACTCTGCCTCGATTGGTTTTGTCTGAATGTCTGCCTAGCAACAGCGTGAACAGTATCAACGTCGGAGCGTGGGGTTTCCGTTTCCATTGCTCTCATTCTCATGTCAGTGACTTCAGCAGTGCGGCACATTTTGATGGCAGTTACTAATGTTAAGCCTCTCTCTCTCAGTAGACGCCGGCGCGTATTCTCATTTGCAATTCCCAGTACTATTTTGTCACGAATCAGTTCATCTTTCAATCCCCCGTATTCACAAGTGGCGGATTTCTCTCTCAAACGGGTTACAAAGTTGTGTACTGACTCACCCTCTTCCTGTTTGCAGCTTCCGAAAACGAACCGCTCGTAAATTACGTTTCTGGCGGGTTTGAAGTAATTCTCCAATGCATCCAATATAGCCTTTGCATCACACTGTTGTCGTGCCGTGAGGGTGAGATTGTGCCGGTAGATATGCCTGCATTCGCTGCCCATTAAACTCCTCAGAGTTGCCGCTTGTACCTCGTTGGGTTTCTCATGTAGACCGGTCGCCAGCGCATAGTCCTCGAATTCATCCCTGAAGTTGTCCCAATTAGTATTCCAGTCCCCTGTGAGAACCATGTGATTTGGTGGCGGAATGTTCGCTGCCATAGCAATGGAATAGGAGATTTCTTTGCCTTCAGTCATGGAGGTAGGTAGTGATGCTAGCTAGCCAGCTAACAACGAGTTGATCAGTGTTGTGAGTAGGAAACGGCTTGTGTTCGCATATGGAACGTAACTGCGCCTATACTGTACTTAGCTACAAAAATAACAAACGTGTGTTTTCCGAGCCACTTCTGATACCATGTTTCTGTATGATAAGTTGGATTAAGGAATAAAGACAGACACCAATGTTAAGTTCAATAGCCTCATTGTACAAATCCCTACGCCTGGAGTCTGGGGAACAGTCCAACTAGTCGATTACCTATCAACTAGACTCCGTAACAATTGGAGACTAAATATAGTTTACATGTTATCAACAATCTAAGCACATCCCAGTGCGTATCGCCCAAAGTTACGCATGCGTCAGTTGTGTTGCTAAACAACCAACCCGTCTATATGACTGAAGAGTGAGACAGACAGCTATTTAATATGACATCACTGGAGAGTGAGACAGGTTTAAAATGACATCACTGGAGAGTGAGACAGGTTTAAATGACATCACTGGAGAGTGAGACAGGTTTAAATGACATCACTGGAGAGTGAGACAGGTTTAAATGACATCACTGGAGAGTGAGACAGGTTTAAATGACATCACTGGAGAGTGAGACAGGTTTAAATGACATCACTGGAGAGTGAGACAGGTTTAAATGACATCACTGGAGAGTGAGACAGGTTTAAATGACATCACTGGAAAGTGAGACAGGTTTAAATGACATCACTGAAAAGTGAGAGATCTTGAACAGTAAACCAGTCCTTAGAGACAGGACTAATGCCGCGTTCAAAACTACTGGGAATTGGTAAAGATACGAGGTCAAATCATGATGTCAGTGATCTTCAGGTCGGAAAGTCGGAGCTCTAGAAAAAGGCGGAGCTCTAGAAAGAGGCGGAGCTCTAGAAAGAGGCCCGAGTTCCCGAGTTGGATGACCGTTCAAATCGATTTCTCCCCAGTCAGAGCTCGTTTTTTATTGAATTCCCAGTTGTTTTGAACGCAGCAAAATGAACACTGACCTGGCAGGTTTGGTACATATTCTACTAACCCTGACCCAGCTCTGAACAGTCCTGACCCTAACCCAGCTCTGAAAGGTCATAACCCTGACCCAGCTCTGAACGGTCCTGACCCTAACCCTAACCCAGCTCTGAACGGTTCCAACCCTGACCCAGCTCTGAACGGTCCTGACCCTGACCCTAACCCAGCTCTGAACGGTCCCAACCCTAACCCAGCTCTGAACGGTCCCAACCCTGACCCAGCTCTGAACGGTCCTGACCCTAACCCTGACCCAGCTCTGAACGGTTACAACCCTGACCCAGCTCTGAACGGTCCTGACCCTAACCCTAACCCAGCTCTGAACGGTCCTGACCCTAACCCTGACCCAGCTCTGAACGGTCCTGACCCTAACCCTGACCCAGCTCTGAACGGCCCAACCCTAACCCTAACCCAGCTCTGAACGGTCCCAACCCTGACCCAGCTCTGAACGGTCCTGACCCTAACCCTGACCCAGCTCTGAACGGCCCAACCCTAACCCTAACCCAGCTCTGAACGGTTACAACCCTGACCCAGCTCTGAACGGTCCTGACCCTAACCCTGACCCAGCTCTGAATGGTCCTGGAGAAAATCACATGACTGACAATCTACAGCATCCCTGCGATGGTTTACTGACACACTTGTAGTAAGTGTGTGTGTTAGTCTCTCTCTAACCAGGTCTTCCAGAGAGAAGAGGTGTGTGTCTGAGTCTTCAGGGAGGAGGGTCCTCAGCGCCTCAGCCAATGAAAACAGGTATTCAGTGTTCCGTCCGCTCGGTCCGACTGCATCTACAATCTGATTGGCTATCAGCTCCAGGGGGGCGGGGCCCAGGTAGTCAGGGTTGTCATTAGAACCGATGTAGAGCAGAGCCTGGCTGGGTGCAGGGGGAGTGTCAGTGTGTCGTGTGGGGGTCACGGAGGGTCGGGGGTGAAAGTTCACTGCAATGACGCGGTAACCGCCCTTCTCCCGGTAGTCAAGGTAACACTTCACTTCCTGCTCTCGGCCAGACGGCAGCTTATATGCCACGCCCCAGACACAACCCTGAAAGAGAGAGAGAAGCCCAGTTATACCAGGCACGACCTTTACCAATAAAACTACCAGAGACCAATCACTGCCAATAGCAGAAGGAGACACAGGGAGACATTCAGTGACGGTTGGCGGCGAAGAACTCGGGTGACCAGAGCTCAGAAAGTCCCAGGTTTATGGAAATTAGCAGCGACGCAACTGTGAAATAACTAAATCAGAGGAGGGAGGGTCTTGCTAGCTAGCTTTGACACTGTGCTGGATAGGCTAGCAGCCAATGAGACGCTGTGCTGGATATGCTAACAGCCAATGCGACGCTGTGAATGCTGTTTGGAAGATACACTGACAAAGGGAGAACTGGCCAGCATAGAGAAGGACAGAAGACAAATCTGAGGACATCTATATTAGAGGTCTGAGGGCCAACATCTGGAATCAAAAATAATTGTACTAGTCACATGCGCCGAATACAACAGGTGTAGACCTTACAGTGAAATCCTTCTTACGAGCCCCTAACCAACAATGCAATTTAAAAAATACGAATAAGAAATAAAAAGGGAACAAGTAATTAAAGAGCAGAAGTAAAATAACAATAGCGAGGCTATATACAGGGGGAACCGGTACAGAGTCAATGTGCGGGGGCACCGGTTAGTCGAGGTAAAATGTACAGTTGAAGTCAGAAGTTCACATACACCCTTAGCCAACTACATTTAAACTCAGTTTTTCACAACTCCTGACATTTAATCCTAGTAAAAATTCCCTGTTTTAGGTCAGTTAGGATCACCACTTTATTTTAAGAACGTGAAATGTCAGAATAATAGTAGAGAGAATGATTTATTTCAGCTTGTATTTCTTTCATTACATTCGCAGTGGGTCAGAAGTTTACATACACTCAATTAGTATTTGGTAGCATTGCCTTTAAATTGTTTAACTTGGGTCAAACATTTCGGGTAGCCTTCCACAAGCTTCCCACAATAAGTTGGATGAATTTTAGGCCCATTCTTCCTGACAGAGCTGGTGTAACTGAGTCAGGATTGTAGGCCTCCTTGCTCGCACACACTTTTTCAGTGGCCACCATTTTTCAGTGATGTCCACTCCAATACCTTGACTTTGTTGTCCTTAAGCCATTTTGCCACAACTTTGGAAGTATGCTTGGGGTCATTGTCCATTTGGAAGACCCATTTGCAACCAAGCTTTTGGAGCAGTGGCTTCTTCCTTGCTGAGCGGCCTTTCAGGTTATGTCGATATAGGACTCGTTTTACTGTGGATATAGATACTTTTGTACCCGTTTCCTCCATCATCTTCACAAGGTCCTTTGCTGTTGTTCTGGGATTGATTTGGTCCCATGGTGTTTATACTTGCGTACTATTGTTTGTACAGATGAACATGGTACCTTCAGGCGTTTGGAAATTGCTCCCAAGGATGAACCAGACTTGTGGAGGTCTACAATTTTTTTCCTGAGGTCTTGGCTGATTCCTTTTGATTTTCCCATGGATGTCAAGCAGGCACTGAGTTTGAAGGTCGGCCTTGAAATACATCCACAGGTACACCTCCAATTGACTCAAATGATGTCAATTAGCCTATCAGAAGCTTCTAAAGCCATGACATCATTTTCTGGAATTGTCCAAGCTGTTTAAAGGCACAGTCAACTTAGTGTATGTAAACTTCTGACCCAGTGGAATTGTGATACAGTCAATTATAAGTGAAATAATCTGTCTGTAAACAATTGTTGAAAAAATTACTTGTGTCATGCACAAAGTAACTGTCCTAACTGACTTGCCAAAACTATAGTTTGTTAACAAGAAATGTGTGGAGTGGTTGAAACACGAGTTTTAATGACTCCAACCTAAGTGTATGTAAACTTCCAACTTCAACTGTACATGTAGGTTATTAAAGTGACTATACATAGATAATAACAGAGAGTAGCAGCGGCGTAAAAGATGGGGTATGGGGGGTGGGCAATGCAAATAGTCTGGGTAGCCATTTCATTAGATGTTCGGGAGTCATATATTTTACATTTTAGTCATTTAGCAGACGCTCTTATCCAGAGCGACTTACAGTAGAGTGCATACATTTTAACATACTGAGACAAGGATATCCCTACCGGCCAAACCCTCCCTAACCCGGACGACGCTATGCCAATTGTGCGTTGCCCCACGGACCTCCCGGTTGCGGCCGGCTGCGACAGAGCCTGGGCGCGAACCCAGAGACTCTGGTGGCGCAGCTAGCACTGCGATGCAGTGCCCTAGACCACTGCGCCACCCGGGAGACCCATATTGGGGTAGAAGCTGTTGAGAACCTTGGACCTTGTTACTGTAACAGTGTTGCTTCTATCCCTCTTACCTACCACTCCACACAAGACGCGGTCCTTGCAGAGCAAGTGAAACAACTACTTCATAATGGCGCCGGGGGGGGGGACTGCCGTTTCACGGGCTCCGAACCAACTGTTTATTTGTTTATGTTGTCGCATTGTTTGTAACTCGTTTTGTACATAATGTTGCTGCTTCCGTCTCTTATGACCGAAAAGAGCTTCTGGACATCAGAACAGCGATTACTCACCTCGAACTGGACCAAATCTCCGTCATCAACGTGAAGAAAAGAGGAAGAGGGGGAGGAGGGCGGGGTGCCTTGTAAGAATTCACCGACGAGCACCACTTCCCTCCGTATTATTGGCCAACGTGCAATCACTGGAAAACAAACTGGACGATCTACGATTAAGACTATTCTACCAACGGGACTTTAAAAACTGTAATATCTTATGTTTCACCGAGACTTGACTGAACGACGACACAGATAATATAGAGCTGGCTGGCTTCGCCGTGCATCGGCAGGACAGAGCAGCTACGTCAGGTAAGACGAGGGGCGGGGGTGTGTGTCTATTTGCCAATAACTGCTGGTGAGCGATGTCTAATATTAAAGAAGTCTCGAGGTATTGCTCACCTAGAGTACCTCATGATAAACTGTAGACCACACTATCTACCAAGAGAGTTCTCATCTATATTATTCGTAACCGTCTATTTACCACCACAAACCGATGCTGGCACTAAGACCGCACTCAACATATAAGGCCATAAGCAAACAACTCTAGACCACCCTTACTCCAGACGCATACAAAGCTCTCTCTCGCCCTCCATTTGGCAAATCTGACTATAATTCTATCCTGCTGATTCCTGCTTACAAGCAAAAACTAAAGCAGGAAGTACCAGTGACTCGCTCAATACGGAAGTGGTCAGATGACGCGGATGCTACACCACAGGACTGTTTTGCCAGCACAGACTGGAATATGTTCCAGGATTCATTTAATGGCATAGAGGAGTATACCACCTCAGTCACCGGCTTCATCAATAAGTGCATCGACAACGTCGTCCCCACAGTGACCGTATGTACATTTCCCAACCAGAAGCCATGGATTACAGGCAACATCTGCACCGAGCTAAAGGCTAGAGCTTCCGCTTTGAAAGGCTGGTCATGGCTCACATCAACACCATCATGCCGGAAACCCTGGACCCACTCCAATGCACATACCGCCCCAAAAGATCCAGAGATGATGCAATCTCAATCGCACTCCACACTGACCTTTCCCACCTGGACAAAAGGAACACCTAAGTGAGAATGCTGTTCATTGACTACAGCTCAGCGTTCAACACCATAGTGCTCACAAAGCTCATCACTAAGCTAAAGACCCTGGGACTAAACACCTCCCTCAGCAACTGGAACCTGGACTTCCTGACGGGCCCGCACCCAGGTGATAAGGGTAGGTAACAACACATATGCCACGCTGATCCTCAACACTGGTGCCCCTCAGGGGTGTGTACTTAGTCCCCTCCTGTACTCCCTGTTCACCTACGACTGTGTGACCAAGCACGACTCCAACACCATCATTCAGTTTGCTGACGATACAACAGTGGCCTGATCACTGACAAGAATGAGACAGCCTATAGGGAGGAGGTCAGAAACCTCCACCTCTCCCTCAATGTGAAAAAGACAAAGGAGCTGATTGTGGACTATAGGAAAAGGATGGCCCAACAGGCCCCCATTAACATCAACGGACTGGAGTGGAGCGGGTCGAGAGTTTCAAGTTCCTTGGTGTCCACGTCACCAACGAACTATCATGGTCCAAACACACCAAGACAGTCGTGAAGAGGGCACGACAACACCTTTTCCCCCTCAGAGGAGACTGAAAAGATTTGGCATGGGTCCCCAGAACCTCACGGCCCAGTACATCACTTGGGCCAAGCTTCCTGACATCCAGGATATATACTAGGCGTGTCAGAGGGAGGCCCAAAAAATTGTCAAAAACTCCAGTCACCCGAGTCATAGACTTCTCTCTGCTACCGCACGGCAAGCGGTACCAGAGCGCCAAGTATAGGACCAAATGGCTCCTTAACAGCTTCTTCCCCCAAGCCATAATACTGCTACACAATTAATCAAATGGCCACCCAGAATATTTACATTGTCCCCCCCTTCCCTTTGACACTGCTGCTACTCGCTGTTTATTATCTATGCATAGTCACTTTACAAATTACCTCGACTAACCTGTACCCCCGCACACTGACTCGGTACCGGTGCCCGCTGTATATAGCCTCGTTATTGTTATGCCATTTTCTCGTGTTACTTTTTTGATTTTATTTTTTGTACTTTATTTAGTAAATATTTTCTGAACTTTATTTCTTTAACTGTATTGTTGGTTAATAAAGGCTTGTAAGTCAGCATTTCACGGTAAGGTCCTGTTGTATTCGGCATTTCACGGTAAGGTCTACACCTGTTGTATTCAGCATTTCACGGTAAGGTCTACACCTGTTGTATTCAGCATTTCACGGTAAGGTCTACACCTGTTGTATTCAGCATTTCACGGTAAGGTCCTGTTGTATTCGGCATTTCACGGTAAGGTCTACACCTGTTGTATTCGGCATTTCACGGTAAGGTCTACACCTGTTGTATTCGGCATTTCACGGTAAGGTCTACACCTGTTGTATTCAGCATTTCACGGTAAGGTCTACACCTGTTGTATTCAGCATTTCCCGGTAAGGTCTACACCTGTTGTATTCAGCATTTCACGGTAAGGTCTACACCTGTTGTATTCGGCATTTCCCGGTAAGGTCTACACCTGTTGTATTCAGCATTTCACGGTAAGGTCTACACCTGTTGTATTCGGCACATGGGGTGGCAGGTAGCCTAGTGGTTAAAGCGTTGGACTAGTTGCCATTTCACACCTGTTACATTACCACACAGGTGTAAGTAACTACGTGGCAGCTCACCTCTGGGTCCTCCACCAGAGTCACGACTCGGCCAGGCTGAAAAGAGAAGACAGGGAAGAGCTGATTGAGCTTTAATTAATACAACCTTTAAAGAGGTCAACAACATTGAGCCTCCAGTCACCATATTACAGTTCAGATGCTGTAGAGCAGTTATGTAGCTAGCTGGATATCACCACTAGTCAACATAGACTATTACTTAATAATAAACTTACACTACCTTCACTAGTCATCCATACAGATAGACAGATACATCACCTTGCCTGGCACTCCCCTGTGGTCGGTGCTGCCTTGCCAGAAGCGCCGGCTGAAGCCTTCAATGTAGCCGATCCGCTTCTCCTCATAAGGAAAATCCACCTTCCAGATCAGAGAGCCATAACCGAACACCCACATAGCTACTGTACCTCCTCCACCTGGCTGGCTAACTGTCACACCTCACGTAGCGTGTACTGTCAAACATTTACTTTCTAGCACTAAACACCGCCATCTTTACTGTTAGTGGCAGCTACTACTGTACCTCCTCCACCTGGCTGGCTAACTGTCACACCTCACGTAGCGTGTACTGTCAAACATTTACTTTCTAGCACTAAACACCGCCATCTTTACTGTTAGTGGCAGCTACTACTGTACTACATTCACAACGGAGCTCAATGTCGTGACGAGCTACTTCTGTCTCAAGCAACCAGCACCTCGTCACGTGATAGTCAGACACAACTTGCGAGCACAGACTTTGCTTGCCAGGCATTAGTAATCAATCATCATCAAATTCAATCTGCACTCAAAATCAAGTCAAAATTGAATCGTCACGTTTACAGGATACAGCAGGGGTGTAATATGATGCCGATTCAGTTGCAAAACGTTTCTGTATCTGTGACATGGGCAGCGCCAATGAGAAAGGTGACATGCATATAATA
Source organism: Salvelinus namaycush (assembly GCF_016432855.1). NCBI lineage: Eukaryota > Metazoa > Chordata > Actinopteri > Salmoniformes > Salmonidae > Salvelinus > Salvelinus namaycush. Next base: position 26,666 of record NW_024061471.1, read on the forward strand.
ACGCGATTATTGTGGATAGTCGGATTAATATAATAGTTGATTAAAACGTTTACATGCTTTGCAAGAACGATTTGCCTAATAATCATGTTTACATGGAAACATCTGAAATCAGGCTACATAATGGTACTCTGATACATGCAGAAAATCGCCAATCAAAATAAATGTTCTACCACAGCGACAATGTTATTTGTTGTATAGGTTGTATAGGAACACCAATGAATGTGTTTACATGTCCTAATCATGGAACACCGAGGAAGGTGTTTACATGTCCTAATCATGGAACACCAATGAAGGTGTTTACATGTCCTAATCATGGAACACCGAGGAAGGTGTTTACATGTCCTCATCATGGAACACCGAGGAAGGTGTTTACATGTCCTAATCATGGAACACCAATGAATGTGTTTACATGTCCTAATCATGGAACACCGAGGAAGGTGTTTACATGTCCTCATCATGGAACACCAATGAAGGTGTTTACATGTCCTCATCATGGAACACCAATGAAGGTGTTTACATGTCCTTATCATGGAACACCAATGAATGTGTTTACATGTCCTAATCATGGAACACCGAGGAAGGTGTTTACATGTCCTAATCATGGAACACCGAGGAAGGTGTTTACATGTCCTAATCATGGAACACCGAGGAAGGTGTTTACATGTCCTAATCATGGAACACCAATGAATGTGTTTACATGTCCTAATCATGGAACACCGAGGAAGGTGTTTACATGTCCTAATCATGGAACACCAAGGAAGGTGATTACATGTCCTTATCATGGAACACCAATGAAGGTGATTACATGTCCTAATCATGGAACACCAATGAAGGTGTTTACATGTCCTCATCATGGAACACCAATGAAGGTGTTTACATGTCCTTATCATGGAACACCAATGAAGGTGATTACATGTCCTAATCATGGAACACCAATGAAGGTGTTTACATGTCCTAATCATGGAACACCAATGAAGGTGTTTACATGTCCTTATCATGGAACACCAAGGAAGGTGTTTACATGTCCTTATCATGGAACACCAATGAAGGTGATTACATGTCCTAATCATGGAACACCAATGAAGGTGTTTACATGTCCTAATCATGGAACACCAATGAAGGTGTTTACATGTCCTTATCATGGAACACCAATGAAGGTGATTACATGTCCTAATCATGGAACACCAATGAAGGTGTTTACATGTCCTAATCATGGAACACCAATGAAGGTGTTTACATGTCCTTATCATGGAACACCAATGAAGGTGATTACATGTCCTAATCATGGAACACCAATGAAGGTGTTTACATGTCCTAATCATGGAACACCAATGAAGGTGTTTACATGTCCTAATCATGGAACACCAATGAAGGTGTTTACATGTCCTAATCATGGAACACCAATGAAGGTGTTTACATGTCCTAATCATGGAACACCAATGAAGGTGATTACATGTCCTAATCATGGAACACCAATGAAGGTGTTTACATGTCCTAATCATGGAACACCAATGAATGTGTTTACATGTCCTAATCATGGAACACCAATGAAGGTGTTTACATGTCCTAATCATGGAACACCAATGAAGGTGAATACATGTCCTAATCATTTGTCAGAAGTGTACATACACCTTAGTCCTAATCATGGAACACCAATGAAGGTGTTTACATGTCCTAATCATGGAACACCAATGAAGGTGTTTACATGTCCTAATCATGGAACACCGAGGAAGGTGTTTACATGTCCTAATCATGGAACACCAAGGAAGGTGATTACATGTCCTTATCATGGAACACCAATGAAGGTGTTTACATGTCCTCATCATGGAACACCAATGAAGGTGTTTACATGTCCTTATCATGGAACACCAATGAAGGTGATTACATGTCCTAATCATGGAACACCAATGAAGGTGTTTACATGTCCTAATCATGGAACACCAATGAAGGTGTTTACATGTCCTTATCATGGAACACCAAGGAAGGTGTTTACATGTCCTTATCATGGAACACCAATGAAGGTGATTACATGTCCTAATCATGGAACACCAATGAAGGTGTTTACATGTCCTAATCATGGAACACCAATGAAGGTGTTTACATGTCCTTATCATGGAACACCAATGAAGGTGATTACATGTCCTAATCATGGAACACCAATGAAGGTGTTTACATGTCCTAATCATGGAACACCAATGAAGGTGTTTACATGTCCTTATCATGGAACACCAATGAAGGTGATTACATGTCCTAATCATGGAACACCAATGAAGGTGTTTACATGTCCTAATCATGGAACACCAATGAAGGTGTTTACATGTCCTAATCATGGAACACCAATGAAGGTGTTTACATGTCCTAATCATGGAACACCAATGAAGGTGTTTACATGTCCTAATCATGGAACACCAATGAAGGTGATTACATGTCCTAATCATGGAACACCAATGAAGGTGTTTACATGTCCTAATCATGGAACACCAATGAATGTGTTTACATGTCCTAATCATGGAACACCAATGAAGGTGTTTACATGTCCTAATCATGGAACACCAATGAAGGTGAATACATGTCCTAATCATTTGTCAGAAGTGTACATACACCTTAGTCCTAATCATGGAACACCAATGAAGGTGTTTACATGTCCTAATCATGGAACACCAATGAAGGTGATTACATGTCCTAATCATGGAACACCAATGAAGGTGAATACATGTCCTAATCATTTGTCAGAAGTTCACATACACCTTAGCCAAATACATTTAAACTCAGTTTTTCACAACTCCTGACATTTAATCCTCGTAAAAATTCCCTGTTTTAGGTCATTTAGGATCACCGCTTTATTTTAAGAACGTGAAATGTCAGAATAATATTAGAGAGAATAATTTATTTCAGCTTGTATTTCTTTCATCACATTCCCAGTGGGTCAGAATACACTCAATTAGTATTTGGTAGCATTGCCTTTAAATTGTTTAACTTGGGTGAAATGTTTCAGGTAGCCTTCCACAAGCTTCCCACAATAAGTTGGGTGAATTTTGGCCAATTCCTCCTGACAGAGCTGGTGTAACTAACTCAGGTTTGTAGGCCTCCTTGCTCGCACACGCTTTTTCAGTTCTGCCCATAATTTTCTATGGGATTGAGGTCCGGGCTTTGTGATGGCCACTCCAATACCTTGACTTTGTTGTCCTTAAATCAGTTTGCCACAATTTTGGAAGTATGCTTGGGGTCATTGTCCATTTGGAAGACCCATTTGCAACCAAGCTTTAACTTCCTGACCTATGTCTTGAGATGTTGCTTCAATATATCCACATAATTTTCCAACCTCATGATGCCATCTATTTTGTGAAGTGCACCAGTCCCTCCTGCAGCAAAGCACCCCCACAACATGATGCTGCCACCCCCGTGCTTCACGGTTGGGATGGTGTTCTTCGGCTTGCAAGCTTCCCCCTTTTTCCTCCAAACATAACGATGGTCATTATGGCGAAAATTCTCTATTTTTGTTTCACCAGACCAGAGGACATTTCTACAAAAAGTACGATCTTTGTCCCCATGTGCAGTTGCAAACCGTAGTTTGGGATTTTTATGGCGGTTTTGAAGCAGTGGCTTCTTCCTTGCTGAGCTGAGTTTCAGGTTATGTCGAAATAGGACTCGTTTTACTGTGGATATAGATACTTTTGTACCTGTTTCCTCTAGCATCTTCACAAGGTCCTTTGCTGTTGTTCTGGGATTGAAATATGTTATTTCAATAATCAATCGTTGTTGAAAGGTAGAAATGCATTGTGCATAATGCTACTGGGAGCGGAACAAAACTACATTTTCCGAAGAGGAACTACAATCCCCCAAACCCCCTTGTTTATAGCCGACCGTAAACAGAAAGCGGAAACAATAGAGAACCACAAACACACACCCTTGTCTTGGCGATCTACTCAGGGAAATAAAATACCTTTACCTTTTAAGCAATACTAGTAAAGTAGACATCTAAGAAAATACGAAGTCGACGAGTACTTAGGGGCATTTGACTAAGTTGGTCACCATGGCACTGAAAAGAATACAGAAGGTAAGATGGTTAGCTAGCATTGTGGCTAGCTGTGCCAGGGTGGCTAGCTAACTAACGTTAGCCTCACCGAACCGAACGTCATCTATCGAAAGTTAATGTTTGTTAATGTTACGCTAGCTAGATAATTGGTTCATTTCAAAACGAATCCTAACCATGTAGCTAGCTATCTAGTTAGACTGCACACATACGAGGAGGCTAGTTAACAATTAATTAACCCGGCCCACAATCTTAATGTTTAGCATGATATCATGGTATGGCACCACCTCTGAACTAGATTGTAATTTTCTTTGTCAGCCATTCAACCCATCTCCAGGACTATTGATGCTAAATACTCTTATTTAGGCGCAGCACCTGTTCATGTTGTAATGATAACTAGTCTAATTTGACTTGAGGTTGTAGCTAAGGCAGGGCATTATGAAGTAGGCCTATCATTATTACAGTCAAATATATCGACGAATAAAGTTATGACTAGGGACATGTTTAAGAAACCCAGCTTTTTCGTGGATTTAAAATGTATCTGACCTAGTCCTCAAGGACAACTTTCAGTTTCATGTGTAACCCTTAGCACTACTTGTCTGACTTGTTTTGTCCCCTAGGAGCTTCATGACCTGCAGAGGGATCCGCCAGCACAGTGCTCTGCTGGACCCGTGGGAGAGGACTGTAAGTTTAGGACTCTGAGGGTAATGTAGTCTATATCCGGTGAAGGGGAGATGGACTAGGGCTGGTTGTATAGGCCCTACCTAGAGGGACTAGGGCTGGTTGTATAGGCCCTACCTAGAGGGACTAGGGCTGGTTGTATAGGCCCTACCTAGAGGGACTAGGGCTGGTTGTATAGGCCCTACCTAGAGGGACTAGGGCTGGTTGTATAGGCCCTACCTAGAGGGACTAGGGCTGGTTGTATAGGCCCTACCTGGAGGGGCTGGTTGTATAGGCCCTACCTAGAGGGACTGGTTGTATAGGCCCTACCTAGAGGGACTAGGGCTGGTTGTATAGGCCCTACCTGGAGGGGCTGGTTGTATAGGCCCTACCTAGAGGGGCTGGTTGTATAGGCCCTACCTAGATGGACTAGGGCTGGTTGTATAGGCCCTACCTAGATGGACTAGGGCTGGTTGTATAGGCCCTACCTAGATGGGCTGGTTGTATAGGCCCTACCTAGAGGGGCTGGTTGTATAGGCCCTACCTAGAGGGGCTGATTGTATAGGCCCTACCTGGAGGGGCTGGTTGTATAGGCCCTACCTAGAGGGGCTGGTTGTATAGGCCCTACCTAGAGGGGCTGGTTGTATAGGCCCTACCTGGAGGGGCTGGTTGTATAGGCCCTACCTAGAGGGACTAGGGCTGGTTGTATAGGCCCTACCTGGAGGGGCTGGTTGTATAGGCCCTACCTAGAGGGGCTGGTTGTATAGGCCCTACCTGGAGGGGCTGGTTGTATAGGCCCTACCTAGAGGGACTAGGGCTGGTTGTATAGGCCCTACCTAGAGGGACTAGGGCTGGTTGTATAGGCCCTACCTGGAGGGGCTGGTTGTATAGGCCCTACCTAGAGGGACTGGTTGTATAGGCCCTACCTGGTGAAGTGATGCTCTATAGGCCTAATACATGTTCTCTTTCTATATTCCAGTGTTCCATTGGCAAGCAACAATAATGGGGCCAGTGAGTATGACTTCAAAAGAATGTGTGTGGTTTAATGATTGCAACATGGGTCATCTGAACAATAGGTATGAATGGGTATTGAAATCATTTTATTGTACATTTTCATCATTTATAACAATGTATATCTGTTCCTGTTATTCCTAGGGTGATAGTCCGTACCAAAGTGGGGTCTTCTTTCTCACAATCCACTTCCCCACCGACTATCCCTTCAAGCCACCAAAGGTAAGAATTGATTTGTTATGGAGGTCATTACATCATTAAACTGTTGCTAAAGAATGGTCCTCGTGGATAAATTGAACATAAACCCATGTCCATATTTCTACAGGTAGCATTCACAACAAAGATCTATCATCCAAACATCAACAGTAACGGGAGCATTTGCTTGGACATCTTGCGATCCCAGTGGTCTCCAGCATTAACTGTATCAAAAGGTGAGAGAACTGGGTTGGTACTTTACTACACATGCTGCCACAATGTAGCTGGCTGACTGGTAGAAATGACACGCCTGGTTCCTTCACTACACATGCTGCCACAATGTAGCTGGCTGACTGGTAGAAATGACACGCCTGTTCCATGTTAAAGCATTGTTCCATCCAACACTTGTAGAATGTTCTATTACAACCCTCCTATAACCTGATCATTAAATCACAATATTACAACCCTCCTATAACCTGATCATTAAATCACAATGTTACAACCCTCCTATAACTGTAACCTGATCATTAAATCACAATATTACAACCCTCCTATAACCTGATCATTAAATCACAACATTACAACCCTCCTATAACCTGATCATTAAATCACAATATTACAACCCTCCTATAACCTGATCATTAAATCACAATGTTACAACCCTCCTATAACTGTAACCTGATCATTAAATCACAACATTACAACCCTCCTATAACTGTAACCTGATCATTAAATCACAACATTACAACCCTCCTATAACTGTAACCTGATCATTAAATCACAACATTACAACCCTCCTATAACCTGATCATTAAATCACAACATTACAACCCTCCTATAACTGTAACCTGATCATTAAATCACAACATTACAACCCTCATATAACTGTAACCTGATCATTAAATCACATTACAATCCTCCTATAACTATAACCTGATCATTAGATCACAATATTACAACCCTCCTATAAGCTGATCATTAAATCACAACATTACAACCCTCATATAACTGTAACCTGATCATTAAATCACAACATTACAATCCTCCTATAACTATAACCTGATCATTAGATCACAATATTACAACCCTCCTATAAGCTGATCATTAAATCACAACATTACAACCCTCATATAACTGTAACCTGATCATTAAATCACATTACAATCCTCCTATAACTGTAACCTGATCATTAAATCACAATATTACAACCCTCCTATAACCTCATCATTAAATCACAATGTTACAACCCTCCTATAACCTGATCATTAAATCACAATGTTACAACCCTCCTATAACCTGATCATTAAATCACAATATTACAACCCTCCTATAACCTGATCATTAAATCACAATATTACAACCCTCCTATAACTGTAACCTGATCATTAAATCACAACATTACAACCCTCCTATAACTGTAACCTGATCATTAAATCACAACATTACAACCCTCCTATAACTGTAACCTGATCATTAAATCACAACATTACAACCCTCCTATAACCTGATCATTAAATCACAACATTACAACCCTCATATAACTAACCTGATCATTAAATCACAACATTACAATCCTCCTATAACTATAACCTGATCATTAGATCACAATATTACAACCCTCCTATAACCTGATCATTAAATCACAACATTACAATCCTCCTATAACTATAACCTGATCATTAGATCACAATATTACAACCCTCCTATAACCTGATCATTAAATCACAACATTACAACCCTCCTATAACTGTAACCTGATCATTAAATCACAACATTACAACCCTCCTATAACTGTAACCTGATCATTAGATCACAATGTTACAACCCTCCTATAACTGTAACCTGATCATTAAATCACAATATTACAACCCTCCTATAACCTGATCATTAAATCACAATGTTACAACCCTCCTATAACCTGATCATTAAATCACAATGTTACAACCCTCCTATAACCTGATCATTAAATCACAACATTACAACCCTCCTATAACTGTAACCTGATCATTAAATCACAATATTACAACCCTCCTATAACTGTAACCTGATCATTAAATCACAACATTACAACCCTCCTATAACTGTAACCTGATCATTAAATCACAACATTACAACCCTCCTATAACCTGATCATTAAATCACAACTTTACAACCCTCCTATAACTGTAACCTGATCATTAAATCACAACATTACAACCCTCCTATAACTGTAACCTGATCATTAAATCACAACATTACAACCCTCCTATAACTGTAACCTGATCATTAAATCACAACATTACAACCCTCCTATAACTGTAACCTGATCATTAAATCACAACATTACAACCCTCCTATAACTGTAACCTGATCATTAAATCACAATATTACAACCCTCCTATAACTGTAACCTGATCATTAAATCACAATGTTACAACCCTCCTATAACCTGATCATTAAATCACAATGTTACAACCCTCCTATAACTGTAACCTGATCATTAAATCACAATGTTACAACCCTCCTATAACCTGATCATTTAAATCACAATATTACAACCCTCCTATAACCTGATCATTAAATCACAATGTTACAACCCTCCTATAACTGTAACCTGATCATTAAATCACAATATTACAACCCTCCTATAACTGTAACCTGATCATTAAATCACAATGTTACAACCCTCCTATAACTGTAACCTGATCATTAAATCACAATATTACAACCCTCCTATAACCTGATCATTAAATCACAACATTACAACCCTCCTATAACCTGATCATTAAATCACAACATTACAACCCTCCTATAACTGTAACCTGATCATTAAATCACAATGTTACAACCCTCCTATAACTGTAACCTGATCATTAAATCACAATGTTACAACCCTCCTATAACCTGATCATTAAATCACAATGTTACAACCCTCCTATAACCTGATCATTAAATCACAATATTACAACCCTCCTATAACCTGATCATTAAATCACAAGATTACAATCCTCCTATAACCTGATCATTAAATCACAATGTTACAACCCTCCTTTAACCTGATCATTAAATCACAACATTACAACCCTCCTATAACCTGATCATTAAATCACAATGTTACAACCCTCCTATAACTATAACCTGATCATTAAATCACAATGTTACAACCCTCCTATAACTATAACCTGATCATTAAATCACAACATTACAACCCTCTTATAACTGTAACCTGATCATTAAATCACAATGTTACAACCCTCCTATAACCTGATCATTAAATCACAATGTTACAACCCTCCTATAACCTGATCATTAGATCACAATAGTACAACCCTCCTATAACCTGATCATTAAATCACAATGTTACAACCCTCCTATAACCTGATCATTAAATCACAATGTTACAACCCTCCTATAACCTGATCATTAAATCACATTACAACCCTCCTATAACCTGATCATTAAATCACAATGTTACAACCCTCCTATAACCTGATCATTAAATCACAATATTACAACCTTCCTATAACTGTAACCTGATCATTAAATCACAACATTACAACCCTCCTATAACCTGATCATTAAATCACAACATTACAACCCTCCTATAACTATAACCTGATCATTAAATCACAATGTTACAACCCTCCTATAACCTGATCATTAAATCACAACATTACAACCCTCCTATAACCTGATCATTAAATCACAATATTACAACCCTCCTATAACCTGATCATTAAATCACAATATTACAACCCTCCTATAACCTGATCATTAAATCACAACATTACAACCCTCCTATAACTGTAACCTGATCATTAAATCACAATGTTACAACCCTCCTATAACCTGATCATTAAATCACAATGTTACAACCCTCCTATAACCTGATCATTAAATCACAACATTACAACCCTCCTATAACTGTAACCTGATCATTAAATCACAATGTTACAACCCTCCTATAACCTGATCATTAAATCACAATGTTACAACCCTCCTATAACCTGATCATTAAATCACAACATTACAACCCTCCTATAACTGTAACCTGATCATTAAATCACAATGTTACAACCCTCCTATAACCTGATCATTAAATCACAATGTTACAACCCTCCTATAATCCGGATCATTAAATCACGAACATTACAACCCTCCTATAAACTCTGATCATTAAATCACAACATTAGCAACCCCTCCTATAACCTGATCATTAAATCACAATAGTACAAACCCTCCTATAACCTGATCATTATAAAATCAGCAATATAGCAACTCTTCCTATAACTGTAAACCTGATCATTAAATCACAACATTACACAACCCTCCTATGAGACCTGAGCATTTAAATCAGGGACAACATTACGAACCCGGCTCCTATAGGCCTGATCAAATTAAATGCACAATATTACAACCTTCCTATAACTGTAACCTGAAGTCATTAAATCACAAC